>NW_026292175.1:12500-40000 GCF_023091745.1 Budorcas taxicolor | reverse complement strand
GGGGGGCGGGGGGCGCGCGCCGGGGCGGGGGCGGGGGCGGGGGCGGGGGGCGGGGGGCGCGCGCCTGGGCGGGGGCGGGGGCGGGGGGCGGGGGGCGCGCGCCTGGGCGGGGGCGGGGGCGGGGGGCGGGGGGCGCGCGCCTGGGCGGGGGCGGGGGCGGGGGGGCGGGGGGCGGGGGGCGCGCGCCTGGGCGGGGGCGGGGGGCGGGGGCGGGGGCGCGCGCCTGGGCGGGGGCGGGGGCGGAGAATTTGTGCGCCTGGCCGGGGGCGCGGGTGCCTGGGTGCGCTCCTGCGTGCTTTGTGTGCGTGGGTGAGTGCGTCCGTCTGTGCCTCCTTGTGCCTTTCACCTTTCAGATTATGAACCCCGCCCCCCCACCTCTCCCGCACCCCCGCCCCACCACACACACACACACACACACACACACACACACACACACACACACACACAGTGCCTTGTCCTTTGCCTAGCTGTGTGTCTGTGCCACTCCTGCCCCCCTGGGACACCCACAACCACAGGTGCACCGTACACACCACACGCATACCTGTACACACACCCCGCCTGCACACTGCGCACACACACATCCCGACCCCAGACACACACACACCCAGCCGGTTCGCAACACACACCACACACCACACACCACACACTCCCCACCCCCCCCACCCCGCCGCGCTCTCCCATACACACACATACACACACACTGCATTGTCCTTGGCCTGGCTGTGGCGTCTCCCCCTCCTCTGGCTCTGCGCACACACCACATGCGTAGCCGCACACACCCCCCCCCCCCCCGCCCATAAACCTCCCCACCCCCGCACACACCACGCCCCCACACAACCCCGCCTCCCCCACCTATCCCGCACCCCCGCCCCCCCCCCCCCCCACACACACACACTGCCTTGTCCTTTGCCTAGCTGTGTCTCTGGGGAGAAATAAGTATGAACCTTTCAGATGAATCGTGGGAACCTTGAGTGACATCAATGCCTTTCTTGATTGGAACTCACGACACCCCCACCCTACGGGAATGCAACTTTATCCGGAGGGTGGTGCCTGGTTTAAGAAAAAACACCCCTGGAAAACATGAGTGGTTTGGGGATCAGAAGAGAGCATCCTCACATGGCAGCAGGCCTCGTGGCCAGAAGATGAAGGAAAACCCCTAAGACCTTCCTTGGACGGAAAGCACCTGATTTTGAGCAAGGTCAGGATTGCTGACCCCCGCGTGACTCTGGATTCATCCCTATGTGTAACCAAAGGTTAGAAGCAAGCCTAAAAAACAAAGAAATGGGATCCGTTTCTGGAAAGACGGATTCCCCTGGGTCGTTTCTCTCTTGCTCCCCGTTTTTCTGGCTGAATTCCCATCTGCAGCATGGATGTGATGCCACGTAAACCAAGGGGTTCAGCCTCTTTCTCGCCACTGATATTTCCTACGACGCTATCCGTTTCTAATCTCTCTGTATATCTTATCATGAATTAAGTTTTTTCCTAGGACGCCGACTCCATCCCCACCCTCGAATCACCCTGGATCCACCAGGGCTGGACCCCGGCGTCGGTCGGTCGGTCGGTGCGTGCGTGCGTCCGTGCGTGCGTCCGTGCGTGCGTCCGTGCGTGCGTGCGTCCGTGCGTGCGTCCGTGCGTGCGTGCGTGCGTGCGTGCGTCCGTGCGTGCGTGCGTGCGTGCGTGCGTGCGTCGGTGGGTGCGGGCGTGCGGTCAAGAATGCTCCCCCTCCCCCACCCCCGTCCGTCTGTCCGTCCGTGCGTCCGTCGTACCTCGCCCAGAGACGTTCCCGAGAAGTGTTGGCGTGTCCCGCTTTCCTGTCCACGTCGGTGACGGAGCGGAGAAACTGCGCCCTAGGATGGGCCCCCCCCCCCCCCGTCTGGCAGCGAGTCCCTGCTGGTCTCCCTCGGAGCTTCTATGCTGCGGCCGGCTCTCTGGACAGTGGGTTGGCTGTCGGGCGCCACCTGCCTGTCGGTCGCTTTTTGAGATGGCCCTGCGGGGGGACCACGGGTGGAGCGGGCCGGGCCGGGCCGGCGAACTCTTGAATGCCCTGGGGCTGTGGAAGGAGGCTGTGTGGGAGCGGCACCTTGGGCCAGAGGTCCATGGGGAGCCATTTGGGCTTTGTTGCTTGGGATGGGATATCTCCTTTGGGGAAACTGGATGGATTTGGAGAACAGCTACGGGAACCCCAGGGAGGTGACTTTTGGGGGGCTTGTCTCCCCTGGCATGGGGGGAGATCTTCCTTCTCCCGCCAAGGATTTCAAACAGAGCCACGACAGATCACGCGGATCCACTTGCTCCAGTCAGGTTCAGGGGCAGAACGCGAGGACCCAGGCTGGCCTGGGGACAGCGAGTCGCGAACCCCGCCCCCCCCCCCCACCCCGAAACTCGGAACACTCCCCTGTCTGCCTGGCCGAAGACAAGTGCTGGCTGGTGGGGGCACACTCACATTTCGTGGGAGTGGTCTTGATCGCGGAGGTGCTGAATGAGCTCAGAAAACACAAGCAGATGATGCGGGATATCCGTCCGTGCACGTGATCCTTTGCCTGACTGGATCTGTCTCTGCCCGCCCACCACACACACCACACGCAGACCCCACCCCCCACACACACCATGCCCGTACCACACACCCACTGCGTCGTCCTTTGCCTGGCTGCGACTCTCTGCCTCTGTCTCTGCCCGCACCACCCACAGGAACACCCTACACACCACACGCATACCCGCACACACACCCCGCCTGCACACAGTGCACACACACGTCCCGACCCCAGACACACGCACACCCAGCCCGTTTGCACCCCGCCCACGCTTGCCACACACCGCACACTCCTCCCTTCCCGCCCCAGCCACCCCCCTCCCCCCCCACTGCGTTCTCCTTGGCCTGGCTGTGACTCTCCCCCTCTCCTCTGTCTCTGCCCACACACCACATGCGTAGACACACACACCCTGCCCCGCCCCCAGCGCCACACACACCTGCCCGCCCATAAAACCCCCCACCCCCGCACACACCACGCCCCCACACATACCCCGCCCCCCCACCTCTCCCGCACACCCCCCCCACACACACACACACACTGCACTGTCCTTTGCCTAGCTGTGTCTCTGTGCCACGCCGCCCCTCCCCGGGACACCCACAACCACAGGTGCACCCTACACGCCACACGCATACCCGCACACACACCCCGCCTACACACAGCACACACACACATCCCGAACCCAGACACACACACACACACACACACACACACACACACCCCGCCCTCACACGCCACACACCACACACTCCCCCCATCCACCACACACACACACACACACAGACACACACACACACACACACACTGCATTGTCCTTGGCCTGGCTGTGACGCTCCCCCTCTCCTCTTCCCTCGCTCTGCCCACACGCCACACGCTGAGGCCGCACGCACCCAGCCCCGCTTCCAACGCCACACCCACCCCCCGCCCATAAACACCCCGAGACGACGGCACACGACACGCCCGCGCACACATCCCGCTCCCCCACCCCTCCCGCACGCCCCCTCGCCCCCCCCACTCTCCCCACCCCACCCCCCACACACACTCTGCCTTGTCCTTTGCCTAGCTGTGTCTCTGGGGAGAAATAAGTATGAACCTTTCAGATGAATCGTGGGAACCTTGAGTGACATCAATGCCTTTCTTGATTGGAACTCACGACACCCCCACCCTACGGGAATGCAACTTTATCCGGAGGGTGGTGCCTGGTTTAAGAAAAAACACCCCTGGAAAACATGAGTGGTTTGGGGATCAGAAGAGAGCATCCTCACATGGCAGCAGGCCTCGTGGCCAGAAGATGAAGGAAAACCCCTAAGACCTTCCTTGGACGGAAAGCACCTGATTTTGAGCAAGGTCAGGATTGCTGACCCCCGCGTGACTCTGGATTCATCCCTATGTGTAACCAAAGGTTAGAAGCAAGCCTAAAAAACAAAGAAATGGGATCCGTTTCTGGAAAGACGGATTCCCCTGGGTCGTTTCTCTCTTGCTCCCCGTTTTTCTGGCTGAATTCCCATCTGCAGCATGGATGTGATGCCACGTAAACCAAGGGGTTCAGCCTCTTTCTCGCCACTGATATTTCCTACGACGCTATCCGTTTCTAATCTCTCTGTATATCTTATCATGAATTAAGTTTTTTCCTAGGACGCCGACTCCATCCCCACCCTCGAATCACCCTGGATCCACCAGGGCTGGACCCCGGCATCGGTCGGTCGGTCGGTCGGTCGGTGCGTCCGTGCGTGCATGCGTGCGTGCGTGCGTGCGTGCGTGCGTCGGTGGGTGCGGGCGTGCGGTCAAGAATGCTCCCCCTCCCCCACCCCGGTCCGTCTGTCCGTCCGTGCGTCCGTCGTACCTCGCCCAGAGACGTTCCCGAGAAGTGTTGGCGTGTCCCGCTTTCCTGTCCACGTCGGTGACGGAGCGGAGAAACTGCGCCCTAGGATGGGCCCCCCCCCCGTCTGGCAGCGAGTCCCTGCTGGTCTCCCTCGGAGCTTCTATGCTGCGGCCGGCTCTCTGGACAGTGGGTTGGCTGTCGGGCGCCACCTGCCTGTCGGTCGCTTTTTGAGATGGCCCTGCGGGGGGACCACGGGTGGAGCGGGCCGGGCCGGGCCGGCGAACTCTTGAATGCCCTGGGGCTGTGGAAGGAGGCTGTGTGGGAGCGGCACCTTGGGCCAGAGGTCCATGGGGAGCCATTTGGGCTTTGTTGCTTGGGATGGGATATCTCCTTTGGGGAAACTGGATGGATTTGGAGAACAGCTACGGGAACCCCAGGGAGGTGACTTTTGGGGGGCTTGTCTCCCCTGGCATTGGGGGGAGATCTTCCTTCTCCCGCCAAGGATTTCAAACAGAGCCACGACAGATCACGCGGATCCACTTGCTCCAGTCAGGTTCAGGGGCAGAACGCGAGGACCCAGGCTGGCCTGGGGACAGCGAGTCGCGAACCCCGCCCCCCCCCCCACCCCGAAACTCGGAACACTCCCCTGTCTGCCTGGCCGAAGACAAGTGCTGGCTGGTGGGGGCACACTCACATTTCGTGGGAGTGGTCTTGATCGCGGAGGTGCTGAATGAGCTCAGAAAACACAAGCAGATGATGCGGGATATCCGTCCGTGCACGTGATCCTTTGCCTGACTGGATCTGTCTCTGCCCGCCCACCACACACACCACACGCAGACCCCACCCCCCACACACACCATGCCCGTACCACACACCCACTGCGTCGTCCTTTGCCTGGCTGCGACTCTCTGCCTCTGTCTCTGCCCGCACCACCCACAGGAACACCCTACACACCACACGCATACCCGCACACACACCCCGCCTGCACCCAGCGCGTGCACACACACATCCCGGACCACCACCACCCCCCCCGCCGCCACACACACACACACGCACACATACCCCCAGCCCGTACGCACCCGGCCCGCACACGCCACACACCACACACCACACACTCCCCCCCCCCCCCCCCCGCCGCGCTCTCCCATACACACACATACACACACACTGCATTGTCCTTGGCCTGGCTGTGTCTCTGTGCTACCCACCCTCCACCACACCCACACCCACAGGCGCACCGCACACCACACGCATACCCGCACATACACCCCGCCTGCACACAGTGCACACACACGTCCCGACCCCAGACACACACACACACCCAGCCGGTTCGCACCCCGCCCGCACACGCCCCACACCGCACGCTCCTCCCCTCCCCCTCCCGCCCCCCCCCCCCACTACGTTGTCCTTGGCCCGGCTGTGACTCTCCGCCTCGCCTCTGTCTCTGCCCACACACCACATGCTGAGGCCACACCCCCCCCCCCGCCCATAAACACCCCTCGACAAGGGCACACGACACGCTCGCGCACACATCCTGCCCCCCCACCCCTCCCGCACGCCCCCTCGCCCCGCCCCCCCCCACCCCCCCACACACACACTGCCTTGTCCTTTGCCTAGCTGTGTCTCTGGGCCTCTGTCTCTGCGCCACCACCCCTCGCACCCACAGGCCACACCCACACCCACACCCACACCCACAGCGGCACCCTACACACCACACCCATACCCGCACACACACCCCGCCTGCACACAGCGCACACACACATCCCGAACCCAGACACACACACACACACACACCCAGCCCGCCGGCACACGCCACACACCACAAACTCCCCCCTCCCCTTCCCCCTCCCCTTCCCCCTCCCCCCCCCCACACACTGCGTTGTCCTTGGCCTGGCTGTGACTGTCCCCCCCTCCTCTGTCTCTGCCCACACACCACATGCGTAGCCACACTCCCCGCCCCGCCCACCCCCCGCCCCCAGCGCCACACACACACACACCCGCCCATAAACACCCCACGCCCGCACACCCCACGCCCCCACACATACTCTGCCCCCCACCTCTCCCGCACCCACCCCCCCCCACACACACACTGCACTGTCCTTTGCCTAGCTGTGTCTCTGTGCCACGCCGCCCCTCCCCGGGACACCCGCAACCACAGGTGCACCCTACACGCCACAGGCATACCCGCACACACACCCCGCCTACACACAGCGCACACACACATCCCGAACCCAGACACACACACACACACACACACACACACACACACTGCGTTGTCCTTGGCCTGGCTGTGACGCTCCCCCTCTCCTCTTCCCTCGCTCTGCCCACACACCACACGCTGAGGCCACACACACCCAGCCCGGCTTCCAACGCCACACCCAGCCCCCCCGCCCATAAACACCCTGCGACGATCGCACACGACACGCCCGAACACACATCCCACCCCCCCCACCCCTCCTGCAAGCCGCCTCGCGCCCCCGAACCCCCCAACTCCCCCCCCCCCCCACGCCACTGCGTTGTCCTTTGCCTAGCTGTGTCTCTGGGCCTCTGTCTCTGCGCCACCACCCCTCGCACCCACAGGCCACACCCACACCCACACCCACAGCGGCACCCTACACACCACACGCATACCCGCACACACACCCCGCCTGCACACCGCGCACACACACATCCCGACCCCAGACACATACACACACACACGCAGCCCGTTCACACCCCGCTCGCACAGGCCACACACCACACACTCCCCCCTACCCCCTGCACACACACACACTGCGCTGTCCTTTGCCTGGCTGTGTCTCTGGGCCACTGTCTCTGCACGCCCCACCCCCTTCCGGCCACGCCCACACCCACTGGCGCATCCCACACGCACACACCCATGGTGCCCACCCGACACACACTCGGCCTCACGTGGAACCTATACACACACCACACTCATGACCCACCCCCCCCCACCCCCCACCCCCCCCCCCCCACACACACACCCACACCCACGCAGCACCACCTGGGCATGCCCCAGACACACCACCACACACCGCCTCCTGCCGGGGTCCAGCCCCGTTGGATCCAGGGAATTCGAAGGCGGGGAAGGCGTTGGCGTCCTTGGATAAATACATATTTAACGACAGAGATACAGAGAGATTAGAAACGGATCGTGTCGTAGGAAAATGAGTGGAGGAAAAGAGGCTGAAGAACTTGGAATTCAGCCAGAGAAACGGGGAGCAAGAAAGAAGCGACACGGGGGTATCGGTCTTTCCGGAGACGGATCCGATGTCTTTCGTGTTGGGTTTGCTTCTATCCCTTTTGTGACATACAGGGATGACTACAGAGTCACGTGGGGGTCAGGAGTCCCGACCTTTCTCAAAATCAGGTGCTTCACATAAATGTACGGAAAAGAAAAAGGTCTTAGGGATATGACATCATCTTCTGGCCGTGAGGCCTGCTGACACGTGACGATCCTTTCTTTCTGATCCCCAAAACACTTCTGTGTTCCAAGGGTGTTTTTCCTTAAACCAGGCACCACCCTCCAGATAAAGTGACATTCCTGTAGGCTGAGGGTGTCGTGAGTTCCAATCGAGAAAGGAATGGATCGAACCCAAAGTTCACGTGATTCGTCTGAAAGGTGAATCCTTATGTCTCCCCTATGCTAGTTATATTCACTCGAAGGGCAGGGAATATGGAGATGCAGCAGCAACCCTCAGCCCAACACAGGAAAATCCTTTCCCCAATGTTGCCCTGAAGGTCTCTTGAGTCTGAAGAGAGTGATCGAGGGACATGTGTGCCTTGCAAGGACGCAGGGATTGATCACAGAGGACAGGGATCTATTCCAAAAGAGAACCTGCGTTCACTCGAAAAGTCTAGTATTGCTCCCCTGAAAAACGACTCGACTTCCTTTTCTATATTCCGACGACGTGGACCCATAGATTCCCAGGCGCCTAAGGATATGGAGGCCTGGCGGCAATCGTGGACTCGACCGTGAGAAAAGCCCTGTGCTCGTGAAGACTCTCCAAAGACTCCCAGACTCTCTGTGCTGTTTACGGTGGAGAGGTCGTCGACACTCGTGTGCGTCGTGGCGGGAGTGTGGATGACCCTGTCACGCGAGCTAGTCTGTCAGCAGAGAGGTTTGACCTGAGACGCCCTTGTCACACCCGGGGCCGGGAAGGAGCCGTCACGATCGGCCCGACACGTGAAAAACCCTTCACCCACGGCACTCCTAACCAACCCGCTAGACTCGTCATTTCTAGGTAGACTCTGGCTTTGGGGGTCGATGCTCGGGAACAGGGGGTTTCCTGAGGCTTGATCACGCCTTGGCGTACGCCCAGCCTCCTTCCTCATGACCCTCGCCGTGGGCGGACTTCCTCACGCTGGCCCCCGACAGCCTCCCCCCGCCCCCTCCGCCCCCACTGTGTGCGTTCCTGTCCCTCTCTTTCTCTTTCCCTTCCTCCCCATCCCTCTGCCCCTCCCTCCCCTCCCTCCACCTGCACAGGACAGGGTGCCTTTCAGACGAGTCTGCCTGGTGTGCGGACACCCTTGACATGACGATCGCTACGGTCTGACCCGTCACGCCTGTAACCTGGGGCGGCGGGGTGGGGTGGTGGTCAAACATGCTTGGGACGCTAGGGATAGCTTTCTCTGTGGAAGGTGGAAGCCTCCCTTCCGTCCCTCGCCGCAGACAAGCAAACGGACCGCAACGGAAAGCGATGGTGTTTGCCACTTGGGGCATCCCTTCCACGGTCTCTACTGATTGACACGCCACCCACTTCACCGAGCCGATCGTAGGAGCCTTCACCCAGAGCTCTTGCGAAAGTCTTCAGAACGGTCAGTCTTCCAGTCCCCCGCCATCATCGGGCGAGGTGTAGAGGACCGATGGGAAAGCTTGAGGAATGACTTCTTTCATGGCGTTGGGTGAACTGAGGAATAGGATGCTAAAGTGGATGCCTGGCTTCTTGAGGAAAAAAGGATTGGGGGCGGGGAGGAGCAGGCGGTCCACTCAGGAGGTCGGGTTGAACGTGTACACATACACTGTACGTCAGGACAATCCACGAGCACCGGGATCCTATGCCAGCACAGGAAAGTAGACGCATGACTTTGCATGAACCTCTGAGGGAAAAGAATCTGAACACCTGAAACGGGCATGACTGTAACGCGCCTCCCCGCGCGCCCCCCCCTCCCCCCGCCCATACTTCATTTCTGCCATAAGGGTGGTGTCATGTGCGTATCTGAGGTGATTGATATTTCTCCCGGCAGTCTTGACTCCAGCTTGCGCTTCATCCAGCCCAGCGTTTCTCATGATGTGTACTCAGCCTGTAGGTTAAATAAGCAGGGTGGCGATAGACAGCCTTGATGGACTCCTGTCCCTATTTGGAACCAGCCCGTTGGGTTTCCGTGTCTAGTTCTAACTGTAGCTTCCTGACCTGCAGACATACAGATTCCTCCTTTTTTTTTTTTTAAATTCCCTGACCTGAGTGAAAAGCGACAGAGACAGAGAGAAGACAGAGGGAGGGACGGACGGACGGACGGACGGAGGGACGGACGGACGGACGGGCGGGCGGGCGGGCGGGCGGGAAAAAGACAGAAAGTAAAATAAAATAATGAAAGGGCCTATACCGTTCCACCTGTTGCTTTCCAGATACAAAGAGAACACAGAGGACCGAAAGGACACAATGTTGAAAATGCGAATTTGGAAAGACGGACATCCCCTTGGCCCCTTCGTACAACACCCCTGTCGGCAGAAGGGAATCCTTTCTCTTTTTCTCTCCATCTGGTCCTTCCAGACTTCGGAAACTCTCGGTGCAGGATTCTTATCTCCTTGGCGATCGTGATTGCCACAGGTTCCTTAGGGGCCCAGAGGGTGTTTCTGAGAAACGCGGGTACACACTCCTGGAGACCCGGCTTCCATCCCTGGGCCGGGAAGGCCTCCTGGAGTAGGACATGGCAACCCGCTCCAGGACCCGACCCTGACGTCTAGAAATCAGTCTCCTGGACTGCCTCTCCCTCCGCCGACTGGTGTCTCGAATCCGCTCCAGGGATGAACCTGTGTGTTTCCTTGGTTTCCCTACAAGTGCCTCTGAGGGGAAAGAAAATACCCGATTGCGTGCACCCCAGGCCTGCTTTCCCGGACCCGTCCATCGACATCACGGCCTCCTGTAGAGGAGATACGATCGCTGAGTCAATGAACGGAGGATCTGTGCTCAGAAACTCTTTCCACGACATGGAGGCCCTACTAACTAACCTATTTCGTCCTTCCCTCCTTCTGGGTTTTTTTTTTTTTTTTTCCCCTCCTTTCTTTCCTTTTTTTCCCCTTTTCCTCTCACGTCCATGCACAGGCACACGCACATGCACAACGTGCCGTCTCTCACGTACACGTGTACGTACGTGCACGCACTCACGCACACAGACACCAGCTCAGCTTTTCCTAGGTTCCAGGCAAGTGACAGAGGAGGGAACACTGCTAGGGTTCGGAGTAGGCCGCCGTCCCCACCCCGCTCCAGCCCACCGCACGTGAACCTCCGTGCCCGATGGAGTGTTTTGGATTCAAGTGACTACAGAGCCGGCCGGCGCCAGAGGAACGCTCTGCCCCTCCCTCCTTTTCTGTCTCTCTGAAGGCTGAAAGAGATGGGAATCCCAGACCGCCTGCCCTGCCTCTTGAGAAATCCGTATGCAGGTCAGGAAGCAACAGTTAGAACTGGACATGGAGCGACAGACTGGGTTCCAGATTGGGAAAGGAGGACGTCGAGGCTGTATATTGTCACCCTGCTTATTTCACTTCTATGCAGAGGACATCATGAGAAACGCTGGGCTGGAAGAAACACAAGCTGGACTCAAGATGGCCGGGAGAAATATCGATCACCTCAGATATGCAGATGACACCACCCTTATGGCAGAGAGGGAAGAGGAGCTCAAAAGCCTCTTGAGGAAAGTGAAAGAGGAGAGTGCAAACGTTGGCCTCAAGCTCAACATTCAGAAAACGAAGATCATGGCATCCGGTCCCATCATTTCGTGGGAAATAGATGGGGAACCAGTGGAAACAGGGTCAGACTTTATTTTGGGGGGGGAGGGGGGGGCTCCAGAATCACTGCAGATGGTGACTGTAGCCATGACATTAAAAGACGCTGACTCCTTGGAAGAAAAGTGATGACCGACCTAGATAGCATCTTCAAAAGCAGTGACGAGACTTTGCCGACTAAGGTCCGTTTAGTCGAGGCGATGGTTTTCCCTTGCTCGTGTATGGATGTGAGAGCTGGACTGTGAAGGAGGCTGAGCGCCGAAGAATGGAGGCTTTTGAACTGTGGTGTTGGAGAAGACTCTTGAGAGTCCGGTGGACTGCAAGGAGACCCAACCGGTCCATTCTGAAGGAGATCAGCCCTGGGATTTCTTTGGAAGGAATGACGCGAACGCTGACACTCCAGGACTTCGGCCACCTCCTGAGAAGAGTGGACTCGTTGGAAAAAAAAACTCTGATGCTGGGAGGGATCGGGCGCAGGAGGAGAAGGGGAACGACAGAGGATGAGATGGCTGGATGGCATCACGGACTCGATGGCCGTGAGTCTGAGTGAACTCCGGGAGATGGTGATGAACAGGGAGGCCTGGCGTGCTGCGATTCGTGGGGTCGCAAAGAGTCGGACACGACTGAGCGACTGAACGGAACGGAACTGGAGGCAGGCAGGAATGAAAACCTCCTCCCACGGAGGGGAAGCTGTCAAGGGACGATGGCTGCTTCGACGCGCGTCCGTGATCCTCGCACGCGTGAGCGGGGTTTCCTGGGTGACAAAAAAGGAGGAGACTCCTTTGGCCTGACGCGAGGCGAGTTTGTCCCTCGGCCTCCCTCCCCACCCCCCAGCCCCCTTCCTCCGCACGGTGCCCAAAGGGGCAGTCTCAAGGTGGAGAAATGGAATGGGGGGATGGGGATGGGGATGGGGATGGGGACGGGAGGAGGGGTGGGTGGGGCGGATCACCATTCAATGGCGAGAAGCTCGAGGCGAAGTCAAAGGCTCTGACTTGACTGGAACGCTTTCTGCATTTGAATGAAGCTATCGGACGAGGCCCTGCAGGGGGAGGGTGGGGGAGGGTGGCGGTGGGGCCCACAGACAATAGCCCCTGCCTGCCTGCCTGCCTGCCTGCCTGCCTGCCTGCCTGCCTTGCCTGCAGGCCGGCCTGCGGGGCTGAGGAGGCCGTCTGGCGGCGGCGGGGTCACGCTCCCGACTCCTGCAGCTCAACTCGATCCCTTCAAGGAAACTCCTGGGGTGACTCCTGTCCAGGGACTCATCCAAATGGGCCTGTTTCTGAAAAAGGCCCGAGTCACAGCTGTGACCGATTCTGTGGATCTCTTGACCCATGGATTGACCTGCACCCTCCCTCCCATCCTGTCAGATCCTTTGGACACGCTTGAAGAGGTCTTTGGCCTCGGCCCAGAAAACAGGCCAAGATAAACAAAAACGTTTTGGTCTTTGTGGGTTTTTTTTTTTTTTTTTTTTGAACAGGGCGAACACGATGCATGGCCGTGGATTGGAGAGAAACCTGCACCCCTTGCTCGCGCGCGCCTGAAGGCAGGGAGTACTCAGCGGGACAGAAATGACATTCAGAAATGAACCATTTACACTTGGCGACTGTGCCAGAACAAATAGTTACACCAAACTTTTACAAAGTGCTGTGATTTCCTTCTGGGAGCTTTCAGACCCCTCTCTATTGACCTTTAAGTCGACCATCAGTGTGTTCTCCTTCTCACTGCGTCAAAGCCCCTGCTCCCATCAGAACCTCACTGAGATCTGCGATTTCCACCCAGTGGACAGAGTCATCACACGCTTAGCTCCACCCAGCTCGTCACACAACAGCGTGGACGGGCACGTGCGTGGGTGGGTGCGTGGACGCGTGCGTGCGTGGGCGCGTGGGCAGGTGGGTGGGTGGGTGCGTGGCTGGGTGCCTGCGTGCGTGCGTGCGTACGTGCGTGCATGCGTGGGTGGGTGCGTCCGTGCGTGCGTGCGTGCGTCCCTGTGCCTTTCACCTTTCAGATGATGAACCCCGCCCCCTCACCTCTCCCGCCCCCCCCGCCCCCCCCCCCCACACACTGCCTTGTCCTTTGCCTAGCTGTGTCTCTGCGCCACCCACCCTCCACCACACCCACACCCACAGGCGCACCGCACACCACACGCATACCCGCACACACACCCCGCCTGCACACAGTGCACACACACGTCCCGACCCCAGACACACGCACACCCAGCCCGTTTGCACCCCGCCCACGCTTGCCACACACCGCACACTCCTCCCTTCCCGCCCCAGCCACCCCCCTCCCCCCCCACTGCGTTCTCCTTGGCCTGGCTGTGACTCTCCCCCTCTCCTCTGTCTCTGCCCACACACCACATGCGTAGACACACACACCCCGCCCCGCCCCCAGCGCCACACACACCTGCCCGCCCGCCCATAAAACCCCCCACCCCCGCACACACCACGCCCCCACACATACCCCGCCCCCCCACCTCTCCCGCACACCCCCCCCCCCCCACACACACACACACACACGCTGCACTGTCCTTTGCCTAGCTGTGTCTCTGGGCCTCTGTCTCTGCGCCACCACCCCTCGCACCCACAGGCCACACCCACACCCACACCCACAGCGGCACCCTACACACCACACGCATACCCGCACACACACCCCGCCTGCACACCGCGCACACACACATCCCGACCCCAGACACACACACACACACACACACGCAGCCCGTTCACACCCCGCTCGCACAGGCCACACACCACACACTCCCCCCTACCCCCTGCACACACACACACTGCGCTGTCCTTTGCCTGGCTGTGTCTCTGGGCCACTGTCTCTGCACGCCCCACCCCCTTCCGGCCACGCCCACACCCACTGGCGCATCCCACACGCACACACCCATGGTGCCCACCCGACACACACTCGGCCTCACGTGGAACCTATACACACACCACACTCATGACCCACCCCACCCCACCCCCCACCCCCCCCCCCCCCCACACACACACACCCACACCCACGCAGCACCACCTGGGCATGCCCCAGACACACCACCACACACCGCCTCCTGCCGGGGTCCAGCCCCGTTGGATCCAGGGAATTCGAAGGCGGGGACGGCGTTGGCGTCCTTGGATAAATACATATTTAACGACAGAGATACAGAGAGATTAGAAACGGATCGTGTCGTAGGAAAATGAGTGGAGGAAAAGAGGCTGAAGAACTTGGAATTCAGCCAGAGAAACGGGGAGCAAGAAAGAAGCGACATGGGGGTATCGGTCTTTCCGGAGACGGATCCGATGTCTTTCGTGTTGGGTTTGCTTCTATCCCTTTTGTGACATACAGGGATGACTACAGAGTCACGTGGGGGTCAGGAGTCCCGACCTTTCTCAAAATCAGGTGCTTCACATAAATGTACGGAAAAGAAAAAGGTCTTAGGGATATGACATCATCTTCTGGCCGTGAGGCCTGCTGACACGTGACGATCCTTTCTTTCTGATCCCCAAAACACTTCTGTGTTCCAAGGGTGTTTTTCCTTAAACCAGGCACCACCCTCCAGATAAAGTGACATTCCTGTAGGCTGAGGGTGTCGTGAGTTCCAATCGAGAAAGGAATGGATCGAACCCAAAGTTCACGTGATTCGTCTGAAAGGTGAATCCTTATGTCTCCCCTATGCTAGTTATATTCACTCGAAGGGCAGGGAATATGGAGATGCAGCAGCAACCCTCAGCCCAACACAGGAAAATCCTTTCCCCAATGTTGCCCTGAAGGTCTCTTGAGTCTGAAGAGAGTGATCGAGGGACATGTGTGCCTAGCAAGGACGCAGGGATTGATCACAGAGGACAGGGATCTATTCCAAAAGAGAACCTGCGTTCACTCGAAAAGTCTAGTATTGCTCCCCTGAAAAACGACTCGACTTCCTTTTCTATATTCCGACGACGTGGACCCATAGATTCCCAGGCGCCTAAGGATATGGAGGCCTGGCGGCAATCGTGGACTCGACCGTGAGAAAAGCCCTGTGCTCGTGAAGACTCTCCAAAGACTCCCAGAGAGGTTTGACCTGAGACGCCCTTGTCACACCCGGGGCCGGGAAGGAGCCGTCACGATCGGCCCGACACGTGAAAAGCCCTTCACCCACGGCATTCCTAACCAACCCACTAGACTCGTCATTTCTAGGTAGACTCTGGCTTTGGGGGTAGATGCTCGGGAACAGGGGGTTTCCTGAGGCTTGATCACGCCTTGGCGTACGCCAAGCCTCCTTCCTCATGACCTTTGCCATGGGCGGAGTTCCTCACGCTGGCCCCGGCAATCACAAGCAGACATGTTGTGTCTAACTGTGTGATACTTTTTGTCTGGAAACTTTTTCAAAACCGTTTCCTAAATGGATTGGAGAGAAACCTGCTCCCCTCGCGCGCCTGAAGGCAGGGAGTTCTCAGCGGGACAGAACCTGCCTTCACGTCTCAGGGGGACCGGGACGGTCCCCTCACCTCGTGCGTGCACCCCCAACCCCGAGCCCAGTCCCGTCCCCTCCCCACCCCACCCACCCACCCGCCCACACACACACACACACACACACACGCGCGCGCGCGCGCGCACCCGGAACCGGCTCCCACCCCCATCTCCCCCACCTCACACCCCCCACCCCCACCCCACCCCACCCCTCCCCGGCGACGAGGGGGGCCCGGGGAGGGATGGCTGTCTCAGCCCTGGTGCTGGGATGTCATTTGGGGAACCGCTCTAGGCCGAGATGCCAGCTTGCTGCCCTGCTGCTTGGTGTCCGTCTCCATCAGCCATGTCCCCGAAAGGCACGTGAGCTCATGGACAACAGAGAGCGCACCCAGAAAACACCAAAGGGTCCTCCTGAACCCAACACGGCCATGGGTATGGATCCACGTAGAGGTCGTCGATCTCCCCATGGGATGCGTGAATAGGATCCACACAGACTCGATCGTGCCTCCGCTTCGATGGGCTGCCCTATCCGGAGAGATCGTGTGGGTCAGCGAGCGAGCAAACACGGAAGGGAACAAAACCAAAAACCGCAGCCAAGTCGAGGGAGTGCTGAGCCCGAGGAACTCGCCGATCCCGTGGCGTCATTTGCCGTACCCAGCCTTTCTCGATGGCAGAGAGAGATGTGGCGTGGATCCCCGTGTGGGTCGTTCGTGCCCGGAACCACGCAACGGATAGTGATCATGTCTCATTCGAATCCTCTCTCAAAAGATAAACCAGGTCTCTTGTTCCCATGATGGAATGGTATCTTTGAATGCAAAAGGGGATGACATGTGACAGGAAAATCAAAGTGGAATCGGCATCGCCAAGAGAGCGCCCCAAAATAGAGAAGGGGAAGGCCATGGAGGAAGAGGTCTGTGTCTCAGTCTGGAAACTCGGAGCACCTCCTGGGGAACAGAGTCCTCCGGATCCTCGAGACAGTGTTCCCGACATTCGAGACCCCTATCACACACACCCTCCCCTTTCCCTACCTCACTTGTGACAGCCTATCGACCCTGGAAGAAGAGACAGTTCCTTGTTTGCATGACAGTCCATCATCATTGCTCTCGGGTCGCTTTACAACCTCACGGAGTTTCAGCTTTCTAAGCCCCCGACTCTTTCCTGGGGAACGTTCCCCCGGTTTTTATTCAAACCTGTGTCCCTGCATGGCCATATCGAAGACCCCCAAATAAAGCTTTCTTTTTCTTTCTTTCTTTCTTTTCCCTTTTTTTTTTTTTTTTGGCGCAGCCGATACCGACTCTTCACGGAAAGACAAGAAAACTAGGGGATTTTATGTGTTTAATTTCCAGGCGTATTGAAATATCATTTCCTTCGTGAAGGACATATGACATCCTTCGTTCTCATGTGTACAGAATGGGGACAAGAGGCACCTGTACGTTGCGAAAGAATAATGACCGCCCAGGCGGTAGCTCATAGCTTTCTCACAGCCCACGCAGATCACGACTGGACGTGAAAGAGAGCGGAGTCACTCGGTCGTGTTCGACTCTTTGCGACCCCACGGACTGTCGCCTACCAGGCTCCTCCATCCGTGGACAGTTCCAGGCAAGAATCCTAGAGTGGGTTGCCATTTCCTTCTGCCATTGGACGGGAGGAGAATGATTCATGTCCACTGTCATGGCAACTTTCTCAGATGATCATGCTGCTGCTGCTGCTGCTGCTGCTGCTGCTGCTGCTGCGTCGCTTCAGTCGTGTCCGAATCTGTGCGACCCCACAGACGGTAGCCCACCGGGCACCCCCGTCCCTGGGATTCTCCAGGCAAGAACACTGCAGCGGGTTGCCATGTCCTTCTCCAAGGCGTGAAAGTGAAAAGTGGAAGGGAAGTCGCTCAGTCGCGTCCAACTGTGAGCGACCCCCGTGGACTGCGGCCCACCAGGCTCCTCCCGTCCATGGGATTTTCCGGGCAAGAGGACTGCAGTGGGGCGCCATGGCCTTCTCCGAATAGTATCATACGATAAGAATAATGCTGTTCATTAGAATCACCGTGCTCGTTGTGACGTGTGCAGTATAGATGTACCTTATCCGTGAAGTCGTTTTTTTTTTTTTTTTTCTCTCCCCCTTCCATCAATGCAATATCTTCCCATGCCTCCCTCCCCCAGCCGCTCTGTGATGATTGTTTTCTTTCTTTCTTTCTTTCTTTTTTTTTTTTGATGGCCATCATGGCATGTAAGTGGCATGAGAAAGTCTTTTTCTTTCTCTACCTGACTCATTCATTGGGCATCACGCCCTAAGTCACATCCATGCTCTCACCAGAGAAGAATGTGTTCGTTCCTGTGGCTCCGTGGGACATCTATGTCTACCTATCGATCGATCTCTCTCTGGATCGTGTGTCTTCTTTCCCTCTTCTTCCCTTGATGGACACTCGGGCTGTTTCCCTCTCTTGACCCGTGTGACGGATGCTGCCGTGGACGTGGGAGCGCAGATCTCTCTCTGAGGGTTAGATCCGGTGTCTCTTTTCTTTAGATGTCTCCCCAGAAGTGAGAGTGTAGGAAAGATCGATCACGTCTCGCCCACGACTCTTTTTCGAAGTCCTTCCGAGGGGATCCGGGGAATGAGCCTTTCTCTTCCGATAGACGCCGTTGGCATCCAGTGCGACCGCACACGTCTTAGGGAATACGGCGGCGACCGCGACGACAACCCAAACGCTCCCGCGAACGCGATGGTGCCCGAGGGTGTGTCCGCAGGACGACTCCCCGGTGCCAGCTTTCCACGTCGTCCACAAGCCCCCTGCGGTCGTCGGCAAGTCGTTCCCTCCACACGGAACCAGGGTTTTCGTGGGCCGGGGTTGCCCGGGTGCCAGTCGATCCCCAGATGAATGGAGCGATGCCAGACTCCTTGGGGCACAGAGCAGAGATACGTGGAATTCTTTCCACGAGACGAGTGCGATGAGAAGAGAAGAACGATGCGAAGTGGTGCCTGGGGAGCCAGAAAGAGTCGAACAGGAAAGAAAACACGTCAGACGAGAGGGGAGAAGGATTCAAAGCGAGTGGAGCACAATGGGGGAGACGGGCCCAGAAGAGGCGAGCAGATGCTGGGGGCACAGCACGCCCGGACCCGCGAGCCTGCAGGGAGCCCCGAGAGGGATGGCCGTCCACTGTCTGCAGGTCCGCGTGGGCCGATCTCCAGAGCCCGGACTGGGAAGGACTTCTTCACGGGAACGGGCATGCTCACGGCTCACGGTCCCCACGGGTCACGTCTCCACTGGGCTCTCCGCACTGTAGGGAGAGCTTCCCACCCTTCCGATGGCACGGTGAGCTGCGGTTTCTCGATCTCATCGACCGCAGAGTCAGCGAGCTTCCCGAGGGATAGGACGAGGTATTGGCCGACGGCATCCCACCCTAGACCCCGTATTGCTTTCCAATCACGGGATGTCTTTGACTTCTGTGGGGGTGTGCTGTGTCTTCACTGCTGTGCGAGCCGTTCTCTCTCCGTGGAGGAGGGGGCCGCTCTGCGCCTGTGTGTCTGGGCTTCTCGTGGCTGTGGTTCCTCTTGGGGAGCGTGGGCACTGGGGCACGTGGGCTTCGGTGGCTGCTGGGTGTGGGCTCAGCGCTCGCAGTGGCCAGGATCGAGAGCACAGATTCCATCGGCGAGGCCTATGGGCTTCGTGGCTCTGTAGCACGTGGGATCTTCCCGGGCCGGGGATGAAACCCGTGTTTCCTGCGTGGGCACGGGACGGTTTCCTACGGAGCCGCCGGGGAAGCCCCAGTCCCAAACTCGAGATGGATATCCTGACGTCCCCCGCTTGGGATGGGAGAGTTTCTGAACGATCAGGCCCGGAAAAGGGATCGCATCGTGACGGGTTGACCTTCGTTTCTCACAAACCGGCAGGCACCCTTGCTGCTTCTTGAAGTGTCCTAGAGAAGAAGACATCGGATTCCACATGAGATCAGCTTCTTTGACTAGCGATGGCACAACGGCCACGACAAGGGGGATGGATACACACAACAGTTGGTTTCTTTTGGACGATGAGCCCCCCTCTGTGTGTGTGTGTGTGTGTGTGTGTGTGTGTGAGAGAGAGAGAGAGAGAGAGAGAGAGAGAGAGAGAGAGAGAGAGAGAGATGCCTTCGTGGTTCTAAAGCAAGAAGCACTGAGGAGTGAAGACATTCTTGAACTCACATAGTTTCCTTCATTTCAGTCGTGATGGTCCAGTGATTTTGGAGGACGACATGGAATGTTTCAGGGTAGATGCTTTTCGAAGGCTGTGAGGGGACCTCCCTGGCTGGTGGTCCAGTGGTGAAGGATCCACCTGCCGATGAGGCGGGGGGACGGGGTGTTTTCCACCGAACCCCTGATCCGGGACGATGCCACAGGGCTCCGGGCAGGTTCGACACAAACCTACAGAACGGACGGTGCCAGGCGTGAAGGCGAGGGCACACGGCCCGGGGACTCTGGACGAGGATGACTGACGCGGACGGACACTGCCGTCTCCGTCTCCGTGGAGGTGGGTTGTGGCCAGCCAGCACGCTCCTCTGGGGCAGGCTGTTCCTAGGACCGTTGGGGAGCGTGCGCGTGCATGGGAGGAGCAGGGGAGCTGAGGGAACTCTCTATCCTCTCTGCTCCACGGGGCCCCCGGAACCCTCATCGGCTCAAAGAGAGGATTCGTCCCCGTGGAAAGACAGACCCGCACGCGAGTGAACCTCATTTCTGCTTCCCTTGGCTTCCGAAAGCGTGACGGTCAGGTTCATGCAACTCTCTGGATGTCTGTTCTTCCCGAGATCCCGGCCTACTCGCTGGAAGGACACGAGGAGCCGGATGAGATCTCCCTCTGCACGGCGGCGGCTCCAGCGTGCGCACGTTTCGGTGGCTACGGCTTGTGGACATCGCACCGAGAGCCGAAGCCCCGGTGTGACAGACGCCTGTTTCCACGATGGGTGAACGGTTCTCAGTGCGGGAAGCCCAATTCTTGCCCCTGCCTGTTCGATCTGCAGGGCCTCTGCAGAGAACAAACGTGCCCCATCTCATGACCGATCCCCTTTTCGGAGCCAGCCCGGTGCGTCCTCTGTTTCCCGGGCCACAGGCACACACTGGCACTGGGGAGTTGTGTCGTTGTTCCTCCTCCTCCTCCTCCTCCTCCCCCTCCCTGCCCCCACCCTTCCCCCCGCACGCAGGCTCCCCCACACCCCCGCCTGGCCCCGGCCCGTCCGGGTCTCCCCCACCCGCAGAAAAGGCCAGGAAACACATGGTCCCAGGACGACGCAGTCGAGAGACAGCGGCGGTCCCCTGGGATGCGGGGAGGAGACGCCTGAGCGTACCTGGGCCGACACCGCCACCGTGTGGGGCGAGAGGCCGGTGCGAGGAGAGCTCACGGGTTCCGAGGAGGAGGAAGAGGAGCAGGGGGGAGAGAGGGAGGCGGGGGTGGAGGGGAGGGCCGGGCTGAAGCTGTCTCAGGGCGAGGACGCGGAAGACAACGTTCCCCTTCAGAAGGGCGCTCCGAAGAGAGCGTTCCGGCCGGACCTCGAGAGCACCTTCAAGCTGGGAGCGGGGTGGGGTGGGGGAGGGAGTCATCCGGACGCAGGCAAGACACCGGGCGCAGAAGGCGAGGCCGACTCTTGGCCAAAGGGAATCGGATGCTTTTCTGTCCATGGGTTCCACCCTCAGACTCTCACGGGGAATCCAGCCAGCCAGCCAGCCAGCCACCATCGTGTCGCTCCTTTTCTGTTCTCTACGTGTTTCATGGCGAGTGAGTGAGAGAGTCTTTCGATGGTTTGCTAGGATGTGGGAATGTCGTGGGACCGTGGTCCTTGTCAGCCGTGGATGAACAGAACGGCTTCAGCTTTCGGGGTGATCCTGAACTCCCACGCCGAGGCAGGCAGGCCCGTGTGTCCCTGTGTGCCGGAGGACACCGTGCTACCTACCCACAGCTTGATCTCGGACTGAACGCGAGCACCGTGGGGAGGGTGTTCGTGGGTTGGCTTCATTTCCTTTCCCGATGGCGCTCACCTGACCGTCCTGTCCACTCTTTGGATCCTTGATCTCCCCCTCCCCCTCGAGGCCTTTTCTTTCTCCTCCTCCTGCTCCCCGTCCTCCTACTCACCCTAGTTTCTCTCCCCGCCTCCCCACTCCCCGCCCCTCCACACACACACACGCGAGTCCCACTCTTCTCAAATGGACCTCTGACTGACTGCCAACGTTTTCTTTCGCCTTCTTTCCTTCCTCCCGTCCTGCTTCCTTTCCTTTTTTTTTTTTTTCTTCCCCCTTCGTGTTTTGTTCCCCCGTTCCTTTTCAGCTGTACCGACGACGGTTTCGAGTGTAGCGCGTGACACAGCGATCACCAGGATACATCTAGTGAGGGACCGTCCGTCACCACTGGGCGTCACGGCAGATGACATCCGGGGTCATGGCGTGCCCGCGACTCACGGCTTTCCTGAGGGGAAGGTGGCGCCGCGTCATCCGTCTCCCTCATTCTCTCCCCCACCCCACCCCCCGCCACCGTGTCCCCCGCTCCTTCCTCCGGCCACCCCTCACGTGTTCCGTGGTGGTATCTTAGGAGCCTGTTTCTCTTTGGTTCTGTTGTGTTCACGGTGCATCGTTTGGTAGGTGCTGCGTGGAAACGACGGCTCTGAGGTATTTCGTGGAGCATAATCCCCTCTAAAGGTCTCTCCAAGTTCCTGCAGACTGTGAGATTTCATTCCCTTCTGGTGGTTGAGTCCCATTCCTCTGTGTGTGTGTGTGTGTGTGTGTGTGTGTGTGTGTGTGTGTGTGTGTGTGTGTGAGTGAATAGACACAGGCGTAGGCACACAGACAGAGAGCTCTCTCCTTCTGTGTGTACGGATGTCTACCTAGGTATGGGGGTCGATCCCACACATACACACGTCCGTATCTTCTTTGTCCCCTCCGTGGGCACTCCGTGGAGTGGCTGGGTTGGGTCGAAGGGGGACTCTTTGGTGGAGTGTTCCGAGGGAATCGCAGGACTCTTTTCCCTAGGGATGTGGTTTCTCTCTCTGGGAGGCCCCAGGGGATGAGATGTGATCTCTCCGAGTCCGCCCACATGTTCCTCAGCGGCAGCAAAGACGCGTTCGATCGATCAGGAGCCACTGTCTTCTGATGTGTCGAACTTGCTGTCGCGATTGCGATTCCAGCTCCTGGGCCTTTCCCCTCCGAATGAGAAGGATCATTGTCCAGACAGACGCCCCGGGATGCTTCCGTGAGCCCGCCCCCACCCCCGGCAGCCCCAGCCCAGCCCAGCCCGGCCCAGCCCAGCCCTGCCGCTGATGTGTTTTCTACCTTGTGCTTCTGGGTGTCTGTCTGTTCTCCCTTTCTTTGGAAGGAAGGTGTCTGCTCGGGCCCCCTGCCTGCCTGCCCACTTCGCTCATCGGGGGTCGTTTCCCTTTGGGAGGCTGAGTTGTCTGACGCCTTGATCCGTTGTGGACAGAAAAGCCCCTTTTGCAATATGCTTGCGCTTTCCCCGTATATACCACACACACACACACACACACACACACACACACACACACACACACGGATGTGTGTTTCCGTCCGTGTGTGTCTGTGAGTATCCATATGTACATAGATACACCTATAGATACTCACACGCGCGCACGTACACATCTACACAGACACGTGGGTATCTGTGCACAGAGGCACATGGACACGGACTTCTAGGGACGTGTGTGTATACACACGCACGTTCGCATATGCGTTGACGTGTGTGCGCATCTATGCCCATGCATCTGCGTATAGGCACTCTAGACGCACCCGTGCACCTGTCCTGTACGTGCGTACGTGCACGCATGTCTACTTCTACAGACCTGTGTGTATATCGACACATAGACACTCGCACGTCTGTGCGGACCTCTGTACGCGAGACGTAGACGTCTATGGATGTGTCCGTGCGTATGCATGTGTGCATACACACACGCGGAGAGATGCGTCTAGGGAAGCATGCACGGACGTGTACGCATATACGTGCACCCACACCTGTGTGTCTACATCACACGTACACACACGTGTGCATCTGTATGTGTTGACACGTCCGCCTTTCTTTGTATGTATGTGTCTATGGATACCGACGTCTCTGCACATGTGAGCGTGTGTATTCGTGCCTGTGTGTATCCGTGTACGTCTGTGTATATATGCCTGTGTCTACGTGTAGACACGCAAGCATACACGCACAGTAGAGACGCCTAGGCATCCACGTGCGCACACAGACACATGCGTGTATGTGAGCATGCCCTTCGAACGTGTTTGTTGATACCCATGTGTGCGCGTATATATAGACGCGAATACGCGTGCGTATACATATGGACACGCGTCTAGGCACATGTGCATGCGTTCTCGCTCTCTCGCCCCCCTCCCCCTCCCCTCCCCTCCCCTCCCCTCCCCTCCCCTCCCCTCCCCCTCCCCCTCCCCCTCCCCTCACCCTCCCCCTCCCCCTCCCCCTCCCCCTCTCTCTGACTTTTCAGCAGCCGGAGCAGTTCTATGACTTGACTTTGCTGCCTGGTGGTTTTGTTTCATTTCCTTTCTGATCTACTTCAAAAAGTTATTGATTCATGTAACTGGCTGTTGTCCTGGAACACGGGGTTTATTTAGTGGATCCCTATTGACTCGGTCCGGTCCTCCTCAGCTCCACGCCCCCCAGCCCCACCCCCCACCCCCCACCCCCGCCCCTCCCAACCCCCACTCCTGCAGCCCTGCCACCCCAGACCTCCCGCCCGCCCTCCCGCCCGCCTGCCATTCTGGTGTTTGTGGCCAGTTCAGTTCTTTGGAAATCCATGTTCTCCTGACCTCAAGGGCACTTTCCCCACCCACCGGCGCGTGCTCGGGTGTGTGGTCTTCGGACTCTGTCGCGGTCTCTACCCAGGTTGAGTTGTGTCTTCTCTTGTTGGGGGTTCCGAGTGTGTCTCCTCCTTTTTCTTTGTTGCTCCTGGGCTTGCGTGTCTGTGTCTGCTTTCCAAAGTCCTGCTTTGTTCTCCGAGCAGCGCTCGCCTGGTTTCGCTTTGCCGGCCCCTCCCTCCCTCCCTCCCTCCCTCCCTCCCTCTCTCTCTCTTGCGGGGGAGGGGGGCCGGGGGAGTCTGCGATGCCGCTGGTGCCCCTCTCTCCGCCGAGCCCCCACCGCCCGCCGGCGTCTCCGTGGAATGTCCCCCCCAGCACCCCGGAATCGCGTGGGGGAGTGAGTCTCCTCCGTGGCAGCCTCCTGAGGAGACCCTTCCCAGCGACTCTCTCCCTTCCTCTGCGGCCGGGGTCGCGTCGCGTCGCGTCGCTCGGCGGCGGAGGCTCCGGGCCGAGCTCGGGCGTCTGGGCGGCCGGCGCGGTGGCGTCCCCGGCGGCCGGCGACAGCGACACGTCCTCGGGACGTTCGAGTCGCTTGTCGGGAGCCACCTGGCGGCCGCTTGGATATTGTCCCTCCCCTCTGGAGCTTCGGCGAGGCCTTTCAGGAGGATTGTGACTCAGCCTCTGGGCCCGAGGCAGAGCTCTCAGACACCGGCGACGCTGGCGGCGACAGTCCCGGTGGCGCCGAGGCCTGGGGACAGTCCCGCTGTCGCCGGAGATTGGTTCTCTAGGTTTCCGAGGAGGGTGACCGTCGCGGCGCACCGGAGCCGGCTTGCGGGGCGGCCTGACCGGGTCGACCAGCATCTCCCCGTGCCCCCGTGCCCCTGCGGCCGCGGAGACGGACCGCCCGGACCCTGCCTGGGCCGGGCCGCCGCGGTGGGCGGGGAGAGGGTCTTCCCTGCCCGGAGCGCCTGGACTCGGGCTCGGCGGTCCGGACTCCTCCTGGGCCGCCCTCAGGAGCGTGTGCTTCGCCCTCGGCCCCGCTCCGGAGGTGGGGACCGGCCCAGACGGTGGCTTGGAGGTCGCCGGAGGGCGCGCCTGGGTCCGGGCCCTCGGGTCCCTTCTGCCCGGGGTGTTTTCCGCGTCGCACTCCGGAGGCGGGGACCCGAGGGTTGACCGGGGGAGGCGCGTGTGCGGTCCCCCCCGTGGGGTCCGGTCGCCCGAGGCGTCTCCCGGCACACGTGCTTTTTCTCTGTCAAAGTCCTGACGGGTCCGGAGACGTGGATGGACCGGACCCTGCTTCCGCGGGTGGCCGGGGAGGGCGCGCTCGACCCTTCAGCGTGCCCTCGTGGGTCTCGGTCGTCGGACGCGACTTTGGCTCACCCCTCTCCGACTCTCTGAATCCCAGTCGGGAGGTGGGGACCGGCTCGGGCCGTCCTGGATGCCCCGTCTGGGACGGTCTGGGCCCCGGGCGCGGTCCCTGGTCGGGGCCCGCTCGTCTCGTGGGAAGCGCCTCGCTGACGGTTCTGTCTTCTGTTTTCCTTTGGCACATCGAAGCCAAATCCCCGTTCGGAGACTCGGACGGACCGGTACCCCCTACCCGGGTGGACGGAGCGGGGAGGGCGTCCTCGGCCAGCTCCCCTCCCCCCCCCCCCCCACCTTGGTGTCCGCGGCCCCGCTTTGGCCACCACGCGCCCCCCTCCCCCCTCCCGGTCGACCAGATGACCCCCCCCGCCCCCAAGAGAGCTCGGGGCCTGGTGTTTATGGGGCAGCGTTGGGGACAGGTGGCCGGGACAAGGTTCCGGGGGCCCTCTCTGCGAGTCGTAGATGGGCTCCGCTGTCGGCTGGTGTCATTTCGTCGCCCTTAATAGGCCTTTTTTGCCACCAGGTAAGTGCTGACACGGTCTCCTTTGGTGTCTGCCACCGAGGACTGTGGGTCTCTGGACGCACGCGGGGCTCTGGGTTTCTGGGCCGCCAGCTGGTGCCCGGTTCGGCCCTTGCCGCTGGAGCCGCCCGCCTGGGCCTGTGCGCCGGCTCCTGTGTGGTGTCGTCTGGCTGACCCGACCCTTGGTGCCACCTCCGGTCTCTGGGCGACCCGAGGGTGGCGGGGCGGGGTGGCGCGGCGCGTGGGTCTTCTACCCTGGGCGTCCCTCACCCCCGCTGTGGGCACCTGGTGGCGGCTGGGACGACCCCCGCCCTGTGGGCTCCGTGCCACGTGTCAGGCGTTCTCCTCTCGGGGTCGTCGGCTGCTCTCGCCTGAGGCGAGGTGGGGGGGGACGGAGGTTGCCGGCGAGGCTGAAAGCGGGCCCCTCTGGTGACTGTCCTCACCGTGCCTCCCCCCGCTCCACCTTGGCTCAATGGATCGATGTGGTGTGGTCGTGTTCTCCCGGGCCGAGCCTAAGCCGTGCCAGACGAGGGACGGGCGTTCCCAGTGAGCGCGTCCGCTCTTCTCGGTCTGTCCGCGGGGCCCCTCGCTTGTCTTCTCCCCCCCCACCCCCCCCCCCGCTGCCCATCAGGGAGGGTGAGGAGGAAGGCAGGGGTTGGGTGTGGCCTCTGGCCCTGATCTTCGGTCTCCTGTCCTTTGCCTCGGGGCGTCAGTGGGGGCCGTTGGTCTTCTGACACCGCAGATTGCTCTCGCTTCGCCTTCTCGGCGTGTGCCCGGCGAGCGGCCCTCCCTGTGGCGGGGAGGGCTGTGCCGCCGCCGCCACGCTGCGCACCCCACGCGGGTGTGTGAGCGTGCCTCGCGTGACCCTCGGTGGTGCCCCTGGAGCGCTCCAGGTCGTCCCTCAGGTGCCTGAGGCCGAGTGGTGGTGTCGTTTCCCTTAACCCGGTGTCCCCCTCGGGTCCGCGCCACGGTGGCGTGTGTGTCCCGTTGAGTGGCTCTCTTCGGGGGACGGGGGGTCGAGGCGGTAGGGAGAGGCGTGCCTGTTCCCCTCGTCGTGGAGGCCTT
>NW_026292174.1:0-23720 GCF_023091745.1 Budorcas taxicolor | reverse complement strand
AAATCACACGCCACCTTGGGCAAGACAACTTCGCTTCACATAGAGGCTGGGCCCACAAACCGAGGGCGTGGGGCTTAGGAGCAGGTCTCCGTCACTCCGGTGCCCATAACTTTTGATCCGTAAGGAATTACGCGGTGCACAGCATACCGTTGTAAAGCTCTCTGAGAGCTCTACGACGGGGCAGAAGCCTGCTCGGCTGCGCCTATTTTCGGAACCCAAAATCGAACCTTTTCATAAATTTTTGGACACTTTTCAACTTTTGCGCTGTTTTTCCGTCCCGGATCGTACGTCGTGAGCCGTGAAAAGGACAACAACCTAATCCATCCTATTTCTATTACCGAATCCCACGGCACCTTGGGCAAGACAACTTCGCTTCACGTAGTGGCTGGGCCCACAAACCGAGGGCGTGGGGCTTATGACCAGGTCTCTGTCGCTCCGGTGCCCATAACTTTTGATCCGTAAAGAGTTACGCGGTGCACAACATACCGTTGGAAAGCTCTCCGAGAGCTCTACAACTGGGGAAACAAGCTTACTTGGCTACGCTTGCTTTCGGAGCTCAAAATCGAACGTTTTCATCAGTTTCTGGACACTTTTATTCTATTGCGCTGTTTTTTCGTCCCGGCTCGTACGTCGTGAGTCGCGAAAAGGACGACAACCTAATTCATCACATTTGTAATACCGAATTACAAGCCACCTTGGGCAAGACAACTTCGCTTCACGTAGAGGCTGGGCCAGCAAACCGAGGGCGTTGGGCTTAGGACCAGGTCTCCGTTGCTCCGGTGCCCATAACTTTTGATCCATAAGGAGTTACGCGGCGCACAGCATACCGTTGGAAAGCTTTCCGAGAGCTCGACGATGGGGGCAGCAAATTTGCTTTGCGGCGCCTATTTTCAGAACCCCAAAATCGAACGTTTTCATCAGTTTCTGGACACTTTTCTTCTTTCGCGCTGTTTTTTTGTCCCGGTTCGTACGTCGTGAGCCGCGAAAAGGACAACAACCTAATCCATCACATTTCTGTTACAGAATTGCATGACACCTTGGGCAAGACAACTTCACTTCACGTAGAGGCTGGGCCCGCAAACCGAGGGCGTGGGGCATACGACCAGGTCTCCGTCGCTCCGGTGCCCATAACTTTTGATCCGTTAGGAGTTACGTGGCGCACAGCATACCGTTGGAAAGCTCTCCGAGAGCTCTACGACGGGGGCAGCAAGCTTTCTAGGCTGCGCCTATTTTCGGAGCCCAAAATTGAATGTTTTCATCTGTTTCTGGACACTTTTCTTCTTTTGCGCTGTTTTTCGGTCCCGGATCGTACATCGTGAGCCGCGAAAAGGACGACAACCTAATCCATCACATTTCTATTACAGAATCACACGCCACCTTGGGCAAGACAACTTTGCATCATGTAGAGGCTGGGCCCGCAAACTGAGGGCGTGGGGCTTAGGACTAGGACTCCGTCGCTCCGGTGCCCATAACTTTTGATCCGCAAGGAGTTACGCAGCACACAACATACTGTTGGAAAGCTCACCGAGAGCTCTACGATGTGGGCAGCAAGTTTGCATTGCTGCGCCTGTTTTCAGAGCCCAAAATCAAACGTTTTCATCAGTTTCTGGATACTTTTCTTCTTTTGCACTGTTTTTTCGTCCCGGATTGTACGTCATGAGTCGCGAAAAGGGCGACAACCTAATCCATACCATTTCTATTACTGAATCCCACGCCACTTTGGGCAAGACAACTTCGCTTCACCTAGAGGCTGGGCCCGCAAACCGAGGGCGTGGGGCTTAGGACCAAGTCTCCGTCACTCCGGTGCCCATAACTTTTGATCGATAATGAGTTACGCAACGCACAGCATACCGTTGGAAAGCTCTCCGAGTGCCCTACAACGGGGGCAGCAAACTTGATTTGCTGCGCCTATTTTTGGAGCCCAAAATCGAACGTTTT
Source organism: Budorcas taxicolor (assembly GCF_023091745.1). Lineage (NCBI taxonomy): Eukaryota > Metazoa > Chordata > Mammalia > Artiodactyla > Bovidae > Budorcas > Budorcas taxicolor. Next base: position 21,782 of record NW_026292174.1, on the reverse strand, counting down.
CATAAGTTTTTGGACACTTTTTTTCTTTTGCGCTGTTTTTCCGTCCCGAATCGTACGTTGTGAGCCGCAAAAGGATGACAACCTAGTCTATCCCATTTCTATTACCGAATCCCACGCCACCTTGGGCAAGACAACTTCGCTTCACGTAGAGGCTGGATCCGCAAACTGAGGGCGTGGGGCTTAGGACCCGGTCTCCGTCGCTCCGGTGGCCATAACTTTTGATCCGTAAGGAGTTACGTGGTGCACAGCATACCGTTGGAAAGCTCTCCGAGAGCTCTACAACGGGGTAGAAAACTACTCGGCTGCGCCTGTTTTGAAGCCCAAAATCGAACTTTTTCATCATTTTCTAGACACTTTTCTTCTTAGCGCTGTTTTTTTATCCCGGATCGTACGTCATGAGCTGCGAAAAGGACAACAACCTAATCCATCACATTTCTATTACCGAATTAAACGGTACCTTGGGCAAGACAACTTCGCTTCACGAAGAGGCTGGGCCCGCAAACCAAGGGCATGGGGCTTACGACCAGGTCTCCGTCGCTCCAGTGCCCATAACTTTTGATCCGTTGGGAGTTACGCAGCGCACAGCATACCGTTGGAAAGCTCTCCAAGAGCTCTACGACGGGGGCAGCAAACTTTCTAGGCTGCGCCTATTTTCGGAGCCCAAAATTGAATGTTTTCATCAGTTTCTGGACACTTTTCTTCTTTTGCGCTATTTTTCGGTCCCGGATTGTACATCGTGAGCCGCGAAAAGGACGAAAACCTAATCCATCACATTTCTATTACAGAATCACACGCCACCTTGGGCAAGACAACTTTACATCATGTAGAGGCTGGGCCCGCAAATCGAGGGCGTGGGGCTTAGGACTAGGACTCCGTCGCTCCGGTGCCCATAACTTTTGATCCGCAAGGAGTTACGCAGCACACAGCATACCGTTGGAGAGCTCATCGAGAGCTCTACGATGTGGGCAGCAAGTTTGCTTTGCTGCGCCTGTGTTCAGAGCCCAAAATCAAACGTTTTCATCAGTTTCTGGATACTTTTCTTCTTTTGCGCTGTTTTTTCGTCCCGGATTGTACGTCATGAGTCGCGAAAAGGGCGACAACCTAATCCATACCATTTCTATTACTTAATCCCACGCCACTTTGGGCAAGACAACTTCGCTTCACCTAGAGGCTGGGCCCGCAAACCGAGGACGTGGGGCTTAGGACCAAGTCTCCGTCACTCCGGTGCCCATAACTTTTGATCGATAAGGAGTTACGCAATGCACAGCATATCGTTGAAAAGCTCTCCGAGTGCCCTACAACGGGGGTAGCAAGCTTGCTTTGCTGCGCCTATTTTTGGAGCCCAAAATCGAACGTTTTCATCAGTTTCTGGACACTTTTTTTCTTTTGCGCTGTTTTTCCGTCCCGAATCGTACGTTATGAGCCGCGAAAGGACGACAACCTAATATATCCCATTTCTATTACCGAATCCCACGCCACCTTGGGCAAGACAACTTCGCTTCACGTAGAGGCTGGATCCGCAAACCGAGGGCGTGGGGCTTAGGACCCGGTCTCCGTCGCTCCGGTGGCCATAACTTTTGATCCGTAAGGAGTTACGTGGTGCACAGCATACCGTTGGAAAGCTCTCCGAGAGCTCTACAACGGGGTAGAAAACTACTCGGCTGCGCCTGTTTTGAAGCCCAAAATCGAACTTTTTCATCATTTTCTATACACTTTTCTTCTTAGCGCTGTTTTTTTATCCCGGATCGTACGTCATGAGCTGCGAAAAGGACAACAACCTAATCCATCACATTTCTATTACCGAATTAAACGGTACCTTGGGCAAGACAACTTCGCTTCACGTAGAGGCTGGGCCCGCAAACCGAGGGCATGGGGCTTACGACCAGGTCTCCGTCGCTCCGGTGCCCATAACTTTTGATCCGTTGGGAGTTACGCGGCGCACAGCATACCGTTGGAAAGCTCTCCAAGAGCTCTACGACGGGGGGCAGCAAGATTTCTAGGCTGCGCCTATTTTCGGAGCCCAAAATTGAATGTTTTCATCAGTTTCTGGACACTTTTCTTCTTTTGCGCTATTTTTCGGTCCCGGATTGTACATCGTGAGCCGCGAAAAGGACGAAAACCTAATCCATCACATTTCTATTACAGAATCGCACGCCACCTTGGGCAAGACAACTTTACATCATGTAGAGGCTGGGCCCGCAAATCGAGGGCGTGGGGCTTAGGACTAGGACTCCGTCGCTCCGGTGCCCATAACTTTTGATCCGCAAGGAGTTACGCAGCACACAGCATACCGTTGGAGAGCTCATCGAGATCTCTACGATGTGGGCAGCAAGTTTGCTTTGCTGTGCCTGTTTTCAGAGCCCAAAATCAAACGTTTTCATCAGTTTCTGGATACTTTTCTTCTTTTGCGCTGTTTTTTCGTCCCGGATTGTACGTCATGAGTCGCGAAAAGGGCGACAACCTAATCCATACCATTTCTATTACTTAATCCCACGCCACTTTGGGCAAGACAACTTCGCTTCACCTAGAGGCTGGGCCCGCAAACCGAGGGCGTGGGGCTTAGGACCAAGTCTCCGTCACTCCAGTGCCCATAACTTTTGATCGATAAGGAGTTACGCAATGCACAGCATACCGTTGAAAAGCTCTCCGAGTGCCCTACAACGGGGGTAGCAAGCTTGCTTTGCTGCGCCTATTTTTGGAGCCCAAAATCGAACGTTTTCATCAGTTTCTGGACACTTTTTTTCTTTTGCGCTGTTTTTCCGTCCCGGATCATACGTTGTGAGCCGCGAAAGGACGATAACCTAATCCATCCCATTTCTATTACCGAATCCCACGCCACCTTGGGCAAGCCAACTTCGCTTCACGTAGAGGCTGGATCCGCAAACCGAGGGCGTGGGGCTTAGGACCCGGTCTCCGTCGCTCCGGTGGCCATAACTTTTGATCCGTAAGGAGTTACGTGGTGCACAGCATACCGTTGGAAAGCTCTCCGAGAGCTCTACAACGGGGTAGAAGACTGCTCGGCTGCGCCTGTTTTGAAGCCCAAAATCGAACTTTTTCATCATTTTCTGGACACTTTTCTTCTTTACGCTGTTTTTTTTATCCCGGATCGTACGTCATGAGCTGCGAAAAGGACAACAACCTAATCCATCACATTTCTATTACCGAATTAAACGGTACCTTGGGCAAGACAACTTCGCTTCACGTAGAGGCTGGGCCCGCAAACTGAGGGCATGGGACTTAGGACCAGGTCTCCGTCGCTCGGGTGTCCATAACTTTTGATCTGTAAGGAGTTACGTGGCCCACAGCATACCGTTGGAAATCTCTCCAAGAGATCTACGACGGGGCAGAAGACTGCTCGGCTGCGCCTGTTTTGAAGCCAAAAATTGAACATTTTCATCAGTTTCTGGACATTTTTCTTCTTTTGCGCTATTTTTCCGACCCCGATCGTACGTCGTGAGCCGCGAAAAGGACGACAACCTAATCCGTCACATTTCTATTACTGAATCCCACGCCACCTTGGGCAAGACAACATCGCTTCACGTAGAGGCTGGGCCCACAAACCGAGGGCGTGGGGCTTAGGACCAGGTCTCATTCGCTTCGGTGCCCATAACTTTTGATCCGTAAGGAATTGCGCAGAGCATACCGTTGGTGAGCACTCTGAGAGCTCTACGATGGGGGCAGCAAGCTTGCTAGGCTGCGCCTATTTTCGGAGGCCAAAATCAAACGTTTTCATTAGTTTCTTGACACTTTTTTTCTTTTGCACTGTTTTTCCTTCCCGGATCGTACGTCGTGAGCCGCGAAAAGGGCAACAGCCTAATTCATCACATTTCTATTACCTTATCCCATGGCACCTTGGGCAAGACAACCTTGCTTCACGTCGAGGCTGGGCCCGCAAACCGAGGGCGTGGGGCTTAGGACAAGGTCTCCGTCGCTCCGGTGCCCATAACTTTTGATCCGTAAAGAGTTACGCGGCGCACAGCATACCGTTAGAAAGCTCTCTGAGAGCTCTACGACGGGGGCAACAGGCTTGGTTGGCTGCGCCAGTTTTTGGAGCCCAAAATCAAACATTTTCTTAAGTTCCTGGACACTTTTCTTCTTTTGCGCTGTTTTTCGATCCTGGATCGTACGTCGTGAGCCGCGAAAAGGACGACAACCTAATCCATCCCATTTCTATTACCGAATCCCACTCCACCTTGGGCAAGGAATCTTCGCTTCACGTAGAGGCTGGGCCTGCAAACCGAGGGCATGGGGCTTAGGACCAGGTCTCCGTCGCTCCGATGCCCATAACTTTTGATCCGTAAGGAGTTATGCAGCGCACAACATACCGTTGGAAAGCTCTCTGAGAGCTCTACGACTGGGGCAGCAAGCCTTCTTGGCTGCGCCTATTTTCGGAGCCCAAATCTAACGTTTTCATCAATTTCTAGACACTTTTATTCTTTTGCGCTGTTTTTCCATCCCGGATCGTACGTCGTGAGCTGCGAAAATGACAACAACCTAATCCATCATATTTCTATTACCGAATCCCACGGCACCTTGGGCAAGACAACTTCGCTTCACGTAGAGGCTGGGCCCGTAAACCGAGGGCGTGGGGCTTACGACCAGGTCTCCGTCGCTCCGGTGCCCATAACTTTTGATCCGTAAGGAGTTACGCGGCGCACATCATACCAATGGAAAGCTCTCTCGGAGCTCTACGACTGGGGCAGCAAGCCTGCTTGGCTGCGCCTATTTTCGGAGCCCAAAATCTACAATTTTCATCAGTTTCTGGATACTTTTATTCTATTGCGCTATTTTTTCGGCCCGGATCGTACGTCGTGAGCCACGAAAAGGACGACAACCTAATCCATCACATTTGTATTACCGAATTACATGCCACCTTGGGCAAGACAACTTCGCTTCATGTAGAGGCCGGGCCCGCAAACCAGGGCGTTGGGCTTAGGACCAGGTCTCCCTCGCTCCGGTGCCCAGAACTTTTGATCCGTAAAAAGTTACGTGGCGCACAGCATACCGTTGGAAAGCTCTCTGAGAGCTCTACGATGGGGGAAGCAAGCTTGGTTGGCTGTGCTGGTTTTTGGAGCCCAAAATCGAACGTTTTCGTAGTTCCTGGACACTTTTCTTCTTCTACGCTGTTTTTCCATCCCGGATCGTACGTCGTGAGCCGCGAAAAGGACAACAACCTAATCCATCATATTTCTATTACCGAATCCCACGGCACCTTAGGCAAGACAACTTCGCTTCACTTAGAGGTTGGGCCCGCAAACCGAGGGCATGGGGCTTACGACCAGGTCTCCGTCGCTCCGGTGCCTATAACTTTTGATTCGTAAGGAGTTACGCGGCGCACAACATACCGTTGGAAAGCTCTCCGAGAGCTCTACAACTGGGACCGCAAGCCTGCTTGGCTACGCCTGTTTTTGGAGCCCAAAATCGAACGTTTTCATCAATTTTTGGATACTTTTATTCTATTACACTGTTTTTCCGTCCCGGATCGTACGTCGTGAGCCGCGAAAAGGACGACAGCCTAATCCATCACATTTGTATTAGCGAATTACATGCCACCCTGGTCAAGACAAATTCACTTCATGTAGAGGCTGGGCTCGCAAACCGAGGGCGTTGGGCTTAAGACCAGGTCTCCGTCGCTCAGGTAACCATAACTTTTGATCCGTAAGGAGTTACGCGCCGCACAGCATACCGATGGAAAGCTCTCCGAGAACTCTACGACTGGGGCAGCAAGCCTGCTTTGCTGCGCCTATTTTCGGAGCCCAAAATCGAACTTTTTCATCAGTTTCTGGACACATTTCTTCTATTGCGCTGTTTTTACATCCCGGATCGTACGTCGTGAGCCGCGAAAAGGACGACAACCTAATCCATCACATTTGTATTACCGAATTACACGCCACCTTGGGTAAGACAACTTCGCTTCACGTAGAGGCTGGTCCCGCAAACTGAGGGCGTTGGGCTTTGGACTAGTTCTCCGTCGCTCCGATGCCCATAACTTTTGACCGTAAAAAGTTACGCGGTGCACAGCATACCGTTGGAAACTCTCCGAGAGCTCTACGATAGGGACAGCAAATTTGCTTTGCTGCGCCTATTTTCGGAGCCCAAAATAGAACGTTTTCATCAGTTTCTGGACACTTTTCAACTTTTGCACTGTTTTTTCGTCTCGGATCGTACGTCATGAGCTGCGAAAAGGACGACAACCTAATCCATACCATTTCTATTACCGAATCCCATGCCACCTTGAGCAAGACAACTTCACTTCACGTAGAGGCTGGGCTCGCAAACCTAGGGCGTGGGGCTTAGGACCAGGTCTCCGTCTCTCCGGTGCCCATAACTTTTGATTCGTAAGGAATTACGTACAGCATACCGTTTGAAAGCTCTCAGAGTGCTCTACGACGGGGGCAGCAAGCCTGCTAGGCTACGCCTATTTTTAGAGGCCAAAATCAAACATTTTCATTAGTTTCTGGACACTTTTCTTCTTTTGCGCTGTTTTTTTGTCCCGAATCGTACGTCGTGAGCCGCGAAAAGGAAAACAACCTAATTCATCACATTTCTATTGCCGAATCCCATGGCACCTTGGGCAAGACAACTTTGCTTAACGTAGAGGCTGGGCCCGCAAACCGAGGGCGTGGGGCTTAGGACCAGGTCTCCGCCGCTTCGGTGCCTATAACTTTTGATCCGTAAAGAGTTACGCAGCACACAATGTGAGGCCCGACCCCGAATAACGTGTGTTACCTCGATTTGTGTGCCATAGACCAAGAATTATATGACTGACCTTGGATTACGTGCCCTGTCTTGGTTTTCGTGCATTTCTCGTCATTTGTGTCTTGACCTAGAATTATGTGCCCTAACCCTTGATATACGTGCGATACCTAGATAACATGCCATGACCTTAATTTACGTGCGAGACCTCGATTTGTGTGTGTCTCTTCATTTGGTGTGCATTAACCTTGAACTGCGTGCTTTAACCTAGGTTTAATAGTCGTGTCTTGAATTACGTGCATTGCATTGAATTACGTGCCTTGTATTGGTTTACGTACATTTATCTAGGGTTGTGTGCATTTGCATTGGAATCTGTGCAGTAGTCTTGAAGTACGTGCATTAGTCTTGAAGTTCGTGTCTTACCTCGTAGTTCGTGTCTACCTCCTAATTTGTGCCCTAGACCTAGGAATCCGTGCCACCACGTTGATCAAGAAAGAATCTTACACAAATCACTAGACACTAAAATAATCCTACACAATCCACTTGTAACGCCCCGATCCCTCACGAGACCGGAGGCTCTAATAACCATGCTATTCTCAACCCAATACCAAACCCGGTCACAAAATTTTAGGGGAAAAACGGACAGAGTTTCCCCTGTACTATGGACATTCTGAAAACCTGTAAACACTCAAACAAAGTCCCAACAATACAATACAAGCTTTTCTTAATTAAACATCAAAGTTCTAAGGCCATCCGAGCCTTATAGTACACAATAGTTCCAAAACACCCAAGCATGCGAGAACTTATTATCAACATAGTTTTATAATCATGACATTCTAGGAAATCAATTAAACATAATTGAAAGATCAAATATTTCTACTTTAAGCCATTCACTCCCAAGCATGCGAAGAAGCTAATAGCAGAAATATAAGTTATTACAAGATATAGGTTCCCAAATCTACACTACAACCAACTATCCTTCAACTTCTTACAACAACCAATATAAACAAAGCCCTTAGGCCACAAAATAGATACACAAATACCAAATAGAAACAAGAAGGCGCAGCCACTTCAGAATAACACACAGCAACTAGGGCAACTCCTCCAACTGCGCCACCTGAAACATGTTAGCGAGGTATGAGCAACCACTGTTGCCCAGTGAGGGATATAGTCCCGGGGCGTGCAATGCAACGTATAATACAATCATACAACAATAACACTTAGACAATTAAAGAAACAACGATAACTTAAATAATCACACATTTAAAAGGATACGTTTCAACAATCCCCTATACACCAATCTTCACTGGTCTTCAATCACGATCCACGAACCACGAGCACGATCACGATAAGCCGGCATAACCCCAATCACTCCAGTGGGTGTACTCCGGATGTACCCCGAATCCTACGACCCAACATCCCCTGGCAATCTCCGGACCAGGCGAATGAGGGAATAGGGCACGGAGTTTGAATATCCACTGGCAAGCCCTCAGCCGCCCAGCCGATATTCAACACATCCGCCCCGACACTATGGTTGCGCAACCACTATGCAATGCACTTAACGATGGCAAGTTAATAGCAATAATATAAGCATTAACACATATGAGGATCAACAAAGTAGGTTGACCTCGTTGCAATTAGGATAAAAGCAAAGATAGAAGCTAATAAGCAGTTTACAAATGAACTTATACCAAATAAGCATAGAATCACTCCAAAAGCTCCAAATTAATTTAAAATCACATATAAACACTCAAGAAGTCCTGACATGGGTTTAGAAGTGTGAGACAAACGAAATTGCACTTAAACCCCTTTATTTTACCTACTATTTTTCTTCCAAACCAAAGTTAATGATTTCATTTTCAAAGGAAACTCTCCCAACCTTCTAACTAACCCTCGAGGTACACTCTCAACCCTCTAACTCGTTCAAATGCACGCGTTTACCCCGAAAGCCCCAATTTCCCTCTTTTGGCTTTAAACTACACATACGTTGTCCGGGCTTCAAACAAGGGATATCAAGGCATCTATAGCACCTAAGTGGCCTAAGGATACTAGAATTGAAGCCCGAATCCACCCGGATTCGCATTAACCCCAAAAGCCCTTTGTTAAAGTTGACTATTTTACGTTTTATGCGATTCTAGAGCAATGCAAGTGCACGGGGCTATTAGACTACCTTCATTAGTACCTAAGGTATCTATTAGAAGCGTTGAATCAAGTTAAAACGTGCAAATTCACAAAACCCTAGAATTTCCGTCACTATTCACCCCAACGAACTAACTATCGATTTCTACCGTTTAATTCATGAAACAATAGCATAAAAGTGGTCTCTACTATGTGTACACAACATATATAAGCTTATTTGAGCCTTGCAATAGCATTAAACATAATTTCTAACAAATCAAGAAAATAGCAATTATTTTAAAATGCGAAAATAAGCCATGAAATCCCTCACCACTACGCGTAGGAGCACCTAGGAACCTTGCAAACACCCTACACTAGTTGCTCAAGGCTTGGAGAGGCTTGGATTGGAGGCTTGGGGAGCAAAATCTCTCTCTTTTCTTCTCTAGCTGCTGTCGGGTTTGGCTCCTGCTTTTCCAGCTTTTTTTTTTTTTTTTCTTTTTCATTTTGTGAGCTTAAGTGATATAATAAGGGGTTAAGTTGAGGTGGGGTCATTTGGGTGCTTAAATGATCTAATAAAATGCGCGTTGCTAGCTCCAAAACGAGGCTAATGTATAAAACTTAGGCTAGCTAATTAAATCTATAAAGTCATTACGTAACACTATTCACTCAACTACAAAAATCATTTTCTAAACGAGCTCTCCTAATGCCGTTAGCTCAAATGCACATTTTTCCCACTACTTTTACAATTAATATGATTTAATAAAAATGCTAATTAATTAATAGAAGACAGTTTAGAAATGGAATGAATAGTAATTTAAGAAGACAATTAATAAGGCATAGAAAGAGGTGCGCAAATAAAGGATGCAACAGTAATTGAATGCATGGCTAAATCTCGGGCGTCACATCCTCTCCCCCTTAAACAAATTGCGTCCACGCAATTCTTCTTCACAAGAGAACTCTGCATCAACTGGAAACCAACTCCGATTATTCGTCATCAGTTGCTAAGCAAGAATACCATACACAAATTCTCGTGGGAGCTCATTAAGAAATCCCAGTTGTATTGTCTGCGAACCTCACGTAATAAGGCCAAATAAAGGCTCTAATAGAGATGCTACTTCGAAATCCAAATAAGAATCCCGCTGGCACGAATACCATAGAAGAATAAAATCCCAACTAAGAGCGGAGAGAAAATACCAATCAAAGTTCCGAGCAGGAGTATCGTGAATAATACCAAATAATAAGGCTAAAAAGAATCCCATATACCAATTCTTCTGAGAGATGCCGACAAAAGAATACCAAATGAATAGCTGATAAGAAAATACCAAGAATATACTCCAAAGAACTGTCATATAGAAACCCCAAAAGAAGCTACTCATTTATGACCGCTAAGCACTGAAGAAGGCCTTAGAAGAATCCCAATAACTGAGCTCCAACTATATCCACCAATTCCCAAATAAAGGCTGATTAATTGCCTCTCATTTCTGCTAATCAACATAATTTGGAAGGCCTGCCACTAATCACCTCTCTTCAGGGGGAGGAAGAAGTCTTTCTTACCATTTCGACGGGACATGTATGAATGCCAAGATATCACATTTACACATATATGTTTTAAACTATTATGCAAACATGTTTATATAAGAGTTTATGACATAGGGTAATCATCAAAATCATTCAAGGACAACAATCAAGTCAATCATAACACAACTCAATCCAAGACATTCAAATACACACATTACAAGCAACAATTCAAGCAATTAACAATTCACGAGGTCAATTTGATGCATAACTAGCCACTTTACTTCACTTAGCACACACTTAGCACGTAACACATAATTATATCATATAGGTGCAAACATTCAATACAAGACACACAATCAAACATGCATGCATACACTTTTAAGACACACACTTAATCAAGCACACACGCAAGGGTTACTACCCGACAGGCCGAGGACCCTGTCCCGGCTTAGAACTAACTAAGCTCTGATACCACCTGTAACGCCCCGATCCCTCACGAGACCGGAGGCTCTAATAACCATGCTATTCTCAACCCAATACCAAACCCGGTCACAAAATTTTAGGGGAAAAACGGACAGAGTTTCCCCTGTACTATGGACATTCTGAAAACCTGTAAACACTCAAACAAAGTCCCAACAATACAATACAAGCTTTTCTTAATTAAACATCAAAGTTCTAAGGCCATCCGAGCCTTATAGTACACAATAGTTCCAAAACACCCAAGCATGCGAGAACTTATTATCAACATAGTTTTATAATCATGACATTCTAGGAAATCAATTAAACATAATTGAAAGATCAAATATTTCTACTTTAAGCCATTCACTCCCAAGCATGCGAAGAAGCTAATAGCAGAAATATAAGTTATTACAAGATATAGGTTCCCAAATCTACACTACAACCAACTATCCTTCAACTTCTTACAACAACCAATATAAACAAAGCCCTTAGGCCACAAAATAGATACACAAATACCAAATAGAAACAAGAAGGCGCAGCCACTTCAGAATAACACACAGCAACTAGGGCAACTCCTCCAACTGCGCCACCTGAAACATGTTAGCGAGGTATGAGCAACCACTGTTGCCCAGTGAGGGATATAGTCCCGGGGCGTGCAATGCAACGTATAATACAATCATACAACAATAACACTTAGACAATTAAAGAAACAACGATAACTTAAATAATCACACATTTAAAAGGATACGTTTCAACAATCCCCTATACACCAATCTTCACTGGTCTTCAATCACGATCCACGAACCACGAGCACGATCACGATAAGCCGGCATAACCCCAATCACTCCAGTGGGTGTACTCCGGATGTACCCCGAATCCTACGACCCAACATCCCCTGGCAATCTCCGGACCAGGCGAATGAGGGAATAGGGCACGGAGTTTGAATATCCACCGGCAAGCCCTCTGCCGCCCAGCCGATATTCAACACATCCGCCCCGACACTATGGTTGCGCAACCACTATGCAATGCACTTAACGATGGCAAGTTAATAGCAATAATATAAGCATTAACACATATGAGGATCAACAAAGTAGGTTGACCTCGTTGCAATTAGGATAGAAGCAAAGATAGAAGCTAATAAGCAGTTTACAAATGAACTTATACCAAATAAGCATAGAATCACTCCAAAAGCTCCAAATCAATTTAAAATCACATATAAACACTCAAGAAGTCCTGACATGGGTTTAGAAGTGTGAGACAAACGAAATTGCACTTAAACCCCTTTATTTTACCTACTATTTTTCTTCCAAACCAAAGTTAATGATTTCATTTTCAAAGGAAACTCTCCCAACCTTCTAACTAACCCTCGAGGTACACTCTCAACCCTATAACTCGTTCAAATGCACGCGTTTACCCCGAAAGCCCCAATTTCCCTCTTTTGGCTTTAAACTACACATACGTTGTCCGGGCTTCAAACAAGGGATATCAAGGCATCTATAGCACCTAAGTGGCCTAAGGATACTAGAATTGAAGCCCGAATCCACCCGGATTCGCATTAACCCCAAAAGCCCTTTGTTAAAGTCGACTATTTTACGTTTTATGCGATTCTAGAGCAATGCAAGTGCACGGGGCTATTAGACTACCTTCATTAGTACCTAAGGTATCTATTAGAAGCGTTGAATCAAGTTAAAACGTGCAAATTCACAAAACCCTAGAATTTCCGTCACTATTCACCCCAACGAACTAACTATCGATTTCTACCGTTTAATTCATGAAACAATAGCATAAAAGTGGTCTCTACTATGTGTACACAACATATATAAGCTTATTTGAGCCTTGCAATAGCATTAAACATCATTTCTAACAAATCAAGAAAATATCAATTATTTTAAAATGCGAAAATAAGCCATGAAATCCCTCACCACTACGCGTAGGAGCACCTAGGAACCTTGCAAACACCCTACACTAGTTGCTCAAGGCTTGGAGAGGCTTGGATTGGAGGCTTGGTGAGCAAAATCTCTCTCTTTTCTTCTCTAGCTGCTGTCGGGTTTGGCTCCTGCTTTTCCAGCTTTTTATTTTTATTTTTTCTTTTTCATTTTGTGAGCTTAAGTGATATAATAAGGGGTTAAGTTGAGGTGGGGTCATTTGGGTGCTTAAATGATCTAATAAAATGCGCGTTGCTAGCTCCAAAACGAGGCTAATGTATAAAACTTAGGCTAGCTAATTAAATCTATAAAGTCATTACGTAACACTATTCACTCAACTACAAAAATCATTTTCTAAACGAGCTCTCCTAATGCCGTTAGCTCAAATGCACATTTTTCCCACTACTTTTACAATTAATATGATTTAATAAAAATGCTAATTAATTAATAGAAGACAGTTTAGAAATGGAATGAATAGTAATTTAAGAAGACAATTAATAAGGCATAGAAAGAGGTGCGCAAATAAAGGATGCAACAGTAATTGAATGCATGGCTAAATCTCGGGCGTCACATCCTCTCCCCCTTAAACAAATTGCGTCCACGCAATTCTTCTTCACAAGAGAACTCTGCATCAACTGGAAACCAACTCCGATTATTCGTCATCAGTTGCTAAGCAAGAATACCATACACAAATTCTCGTGGGAGCTCATTAAGAAATCCCAGTTGTATTGTCTGCGAACCTCACATAATAAGGCCAAATAAAGGCTCTAATAGAGATGCTACTTCGAAATCCAAATAAGAATCCCGCTGGCACGAATACCATAGAAGAATAAAATCCCAACTAAGAGCGGAGAGAAAATACCAATCAAAGTTCCGAGCAGGAGTATCGTGAATAATACCAGATAATAAGGCTAAAAAGAATCCCATATACCAATTCTTCTGAGAGATGCCGACAAAAGAATACCAAATGAATAGCTGATAAGAAAATACCAAGAATATACTCCAAAGAACTGTCATATAGAAACCCCAAAAGAAGCTACTCATTTATGACCGCTAAGCACTGAAGAAGGCCTTAGAAGAATCCCAATAACTGAGCTCCAACTATATCCACCAATTCCCAAATAAAGGCTGATTAATTGCCTCTCATTTCTGCTAATCAACATAATTTGGAAGGCCTGCCACTAATCACCTCTCTTCAGGGGGAGGAAGAAGTCTTTCTTACCATTTCGACGGGACATGTATGAATGCCAAGATATCACATTTACACATATATGTTTTAAACTATTATGCAAACATGTTTATATAAGAGTTTATGACATAGGGTAATCATCAAAATCATTCAAGGACAACAATCAAGTCAATCATAACACAACTCAATCCAAGACATTCAAATACACACATTACAAGCAACAATTCAAGCAATTAACAATTCACGAGGTCAATTTGATGCATAACTAGCCACTTTACTTCACTTAGCACACACTTAGCACGTAACACATAATTATATCATATAGGTGCAAACATTCAATACAAGACACACAATCAAACATGCAGGCATACACTTTTAAGACACACACTTAATCAAGCACACACGCAAGGGTTACTACCCGACAGGCCGAGGACCCTGTCCCGGCTTAGAGCTAACTAAGCTCTGATACCACCTGTAACGCCCCGATCCCTCACGAGACCGGAGGCTCTAATAACCATGCTATTCTCAACCCAATACCAAACCCGGTCACAAAATTTTAGGGGAAAAACGGACAGAGTTTCCCCTGTACTATGGACATTCTGAAAACCTGTAAACACTCAAACAAAGTCCCAACAATACAATACAAGCTTTTCTTAATTAAACATCAAAGTTCTAAGGCCATCCGAGCCTTATAGTACACAATAGTTCCAAAACACCCAAGCATGCGAGAACTTATTATCAACATAGTTTTATAATCATGACATTCTAGGAAATCAATTAAACATAATTGAAAGATCAAATATTTCTACTTTAAGCCATTCACTCCCAAGCATGCGAAGAAGCTAATAGCAGAAATATAAGTTATTACAAGATATAGGTTCCCAAATCTACACTACAACCAACTATCCTTCAACTTCTTACAACAACCAATATAAACAAAGCCCTTAGGCCACAAAATAGATACACAAATACCAAATAGAAACAAGAAGGCGCAGCCACTTCAGAATAACACACAGCAACTAGGGCAACTCCTCCAACTGCGCCACCTGAAACATGTTAGCGAGGTATGAGCAACCACTGTTGCCCAGTGAGGGATATAGTCCCGGGGCGTGCAATGCAACGTATAATACAATCATACAACAATAACACTTAGACAATTAAAGAAACAACGATAACTTAAATAATCACACATTTAAAAGGATACGTTTCAACAATCCCCTATACACCAATCTTCACTGGTCTTCAATCACGATCCACGAACCACGAGCACGATCACGATAAGCCGGCATAACCCCAATCACTCCAGTGGGTGTACTCCGGATGTACCCCGAATCCTACGACCCAACATCCCCTGGCAATCTCCGGACCAGGCGAATGAGGGAATAGGGCACGGAGTTTGAATATCCACCGGCAAGCCCTCTGCCGCCCAGCCGATATTCAACACATCCGCCCCGACACTATGGTTGCGCAACCACTATGCAATGCACTTAACGATGGCAAGTTAATAGCAATAATATAAGCATTAACACATATGAGGATCAACAAAGTAGGTTGACCTCGTTGCAATTAGGATAGAAGCAAAGATAGAGGCTAATAAGCAGTTTACAAATGAACTTATACCAAATAAGCATAGAATCACTCCAAAAGCTCCAAATCAATTTAAAATCACATATAAACACTCAAGAAGTCCTGACATGGGTTTAGAAGTGTGAGACAAACGAAATTGCACTTAAACCCCTTTATTTTACCTACTATTTTTCTTCCAAACCAAAGTTAATGATTTCATTTTCAAAGGAAACTCTCCCAACCTTCTAACTAACCCTCGAGGTACCCTCTCAACCCTCTAAACAAACCATGCATGGCAAGATCTTGGCTTGGAAATGATGCTAGGTGAAGTCGAAATTGTTGACAGCTCTCTGACCCGTCTGTTCGAGGTAAGTTTAGCTTGGAAAATGATGTTGAAAACGCTTGAAAATTAGCAGGTGCCTAGTTTGGACAGTTTTGAACATTTTTACCAGAAATATACCGAAGCTAATTTTGACTCTAAGGTCATCAAAATGACAAATCTGTAAAATGTGACCAAATATGGAAATCTGGAAAACTGAAGCAGGTTTTGGCAGATGCACTGACCTTGTGGAACGAACCATATTTGACTTAGTAAATGATGTCAAAAATGCATTAAATTCGGTGTTCTACTATATTTTTCAGTTCTGGACAATTTTGTCAGAAATGGACCAAAGCTAAAACTGACCCTAAGGACCTCAAAAACGTCAATTTCTGAAAAGTGTGCAAATCTGGACAGTTTTGTGCTACCTCACTGTTTCGGCTATAACTAATGATTCTGAACTCCAATTGATGCAAGGTTTGTTTCTGATTTTAGTTGACTTATTAAGATTTAATTTGACATCTTATTCACTGGATTTGGAGACTTTTTGGTTATCCTATTAATTGTGAGAATACAGCCTATTGCAGTAAGGGTTTCACTTAATGTTGTACTTATAAAAATTGTTGTGACTCCTCTTGTTGAATTAAATGCTTGGGATTGTAGCTTTGGGATGTTGAGTAGACTGTTTTGAATGTTTGAAGATGTTGAATTAAATTATACATGGTTTGAGATTGACTTTGAGTTGGGTTGAGGCTCAAATTGCACGAATATACATGACATGGAAACCCTAATGACTAGGTAGTTTTGCTAAGTATTGATCAATTGGACATTGTGTGGGAATTATATGCTTAGTGGGCTGCCCGTAAATGTCTTATAACTTCAAATGTGATTTTGACCATTGCATGTTGACAAATAAGCTTTTCTTGCACCCGAACCCATGATTGATGTCATTGCATGTTGAATAATCGTATCACTTGATTACGTGGACTTCGAAATAAGTTACATGGCTTGACTTGCATGTGTTACATGGCTGCCCATTTAATGTTCATATGACTCTATGTGTTCTACAAGTGAAATTTCATGTCAAGCATGCCTCGTTCGTTTACTTGGCAATATGTGATCTCGAAATTGCTCGGAGGCAACCTACTTTGTTTTCCTCTTAATGTGAATTGTTAAAAGATATTCAATGGTTTATTTGAACATGATTACTTGGCTGCCCGTTAAAGTTTAATTGCTTTCAAATGGATGTGTGAAATGATTATATGTTCTTACAATGACTTATATGCCAATATGTCAAAATGTGATCATATACTTGCTTGGAGGCAACCTACTTTGTTGACCTCCTAATGTGAAATGTTAAATGACATAAATGGGCATTGTATACAAGGTTGCAACCTTTCATTGTGGCATGGTAGCGTTTCACGAACGCCGGGCGGCATAGGGCTTGCCGGTGCTCCCGTGACTACCATGGTCCAATTCCCTCTCTCGCTTGGCATTCCACCCTCGGAGAGTTGGGTCGTAGGTTTCGGGGTACATCTGGAGTACACCCAATTGGGAGCGATAAGGGGATTATTGAAGTCGGCTGCAACAATTGTATCGAAATTGAAATTGAGAGCAACCGCTCACCGTATCCTTTTACTGTGTGTATAAGTACTCTCGCTTGGTTCCTGGAGAACCTCGGGGAGGAAAGACTGGTATTTTTGTTCCTTTACTTGATTTTGCTGTTATATTCATGTTTGAAAAAGGGATTTTCATAAATTGAACTGGAAAATGAGTTTCTAAACGTATTTCTCGTTTCCCCTCGCTGAGTTCATAAGGACTCACCCTCTTTTTTATCACAGGTGAAGAAGAACAGGTACAGGTACCCGAGGACAACGTACCTATCGATGATTCCTTGGAGTGATTGTCTGTCCCTACGTGCTTTTGTGCTTTTCTTGAAAGTGGTTGCTATATGGATGTTGTGTTTGATTGCAAACTATTCATTTGATTGATGTAAATGACCCCGTTGGAATTTGTGTCTAATTCTGGGATTGTACTACCTATAGCCAGACAAACTTTTATTTGGTGGTTTGCTTTCGTTTTCTTAATTGGTAGTTATCGTAGGCATTCAAACCACTAGATGAACAATCAACTAAGTTAATTCTATCTAATTTCACTTAGGTGCTCATTTGCAAACTAAAGGATAATAGGTACTCGCATGATAGGAAATTGACAAATAAATGGGACATAGTTATCATGTTAGGCTTATTAACCAAACGAGACTTTCAAGATAAACTAGTAGGCAAATCGGTTGGTGACAAATAGGAGTCCTTAATGGAATTGGATTAATGATTGGAATAATTAAGACGTTTAGAGAATTAGGTCAAACCAAAGAGCCCAATTACAGCCGCTATGCTGCCGGTTTATCGAAAAATTTTAGAGTTTAGGCCAAAACGTTAAGTGTTAAATCTTCATGAACGATTAAGTACGAGACGTGAATTGAATGTTTAGATCACACCCTAGTCTAACCTTTATAGGCCAGGTTGGGGCGTGATTGTATATATATAAAATGCGTAGCACAGGTATAATTGTTGAGGTAAAGTTATCTCCTTATCTTTGGAGTACACATGCCTGTGATTAAGTTATCAATTTTATAGCTATAAAGTTATTGATTCTGTTAAACCGTTCTTCTAATTGTGGTTCAAGAATAAATGTTAAGGACATACAACTTTCCTTAGATATAATAATATACTATTGGATATGTAGAGTAGTATATATTCTCATGTGCTGATAGTAGAAGTTGACTTGGAGGTTTCTTGGAATCCATTTCTCACATCTTAAAATCGGCTTGATAGACTATCTAAGAAGTTAGCAATATACTCGTACGATTAAATCCTTACTTGATTGGAATTAAGCATCGTTGAACCTAATAAGGTGTATATTAACGAGTTTCAAGTTCACTCAATGGTAAGATTGTGACATAGAAACTAAAAGATGAATTCGTAGAAGTTGACGATAGTTACTTTTAGGGGTTAGATTATTAAGTCATGGATAGCGTATTTAAGTTAGTTAACAATGGATAACCTCAAGACATGTAGGCAGCTATGGAGACTGAGTTTAACAAGGTTGATGATTCTTTAGTATAACAAGGTATAGGAATGTTGGAATCAAGGAATTCACATAGCTAGAACTCGTGTTTGGAAAACTGCACCTAAAATGTTAGGTCAGATAGAAGTGTAAGGAATTGATTTATGCATTAGATTACTAACGTTGCTAAAGGTCCTAGGTTGGATATCGGTGATATTTAGAATCATAGTATTAATTTGGTGCCTCTCGGATTTAGTTGTGATTATGCAAAGTAAGTCATTCTGTGCACTCATTGTTTGGATACCCTAGAGGATGTTAGAAAGCATATATCCTTAAGTAAGACCGATGGACCTAGTATATAAACCATGGAAATGATATTAAGCATCTGGTTGCAAAGTGGTGTCGCTAGGGTATGATTAGTAATCCTAAATAGCTAATAGAATAGTGAGTATGAATGATGATTCGTGGTGAACCCTAGGACCTAAGGTCGATGAGTCTGGATGCTCTTAGCTAGTTGAACATGTAAATGAGAAGAGTAAGATTTCATATAGTTAAGATAGAGATGAATTAGAGTCATAATGACCCAAGAGACTATTGTTAGACCACCGTATCTATGTGCACCGTTTCACTTCTAGAAACTAGCGGTTGGTAGACTTCGAATCGTGGTTGTTGAATAGAGGGTGAATCTTATAGTGATAATTAAATGAGTGGTTGATTACTTTTGGAGTTCTATTAGGTTATGTTGAAGGATGCCTCGTGGTCATAATTCTTATAATGATACAACCTTGAAGTTATCTCGTGTAAGTATCTTATGAGCTCGGTCATTTCGGTACCCATTTATAGTCCTAGGATTATTGTTGTACGACCGGTAACCTAGTAGAGAATTGATATCACTTACATAACTATGAACCCACCTTAGTAACATTAATGTTGGAGATATATTGGCGGGCATTAAGTGTTCGAAGGAATGACTAGGTCACTAAGTGAGTAGGACCATTGTTCTTCTTAAGTATGATGTAACCTTGGATTGAGATGAGTAGAATTTATTTGAGGTTGAAACTATTCATCTTAGGAGTTTTGGATAAGATTAAAAGAAAATTTGAAGCCTTGTGACTTGGAAATAGAGATTTGAATAAGGAAATAAATTGTGGATCACAAGCTAATGAAATTTACTTGTAAGAGTTGAACTAGTGTAACATGATTAGTTTACCCATGCAATTTCGATGGCAATTTGTTGGTGATACTTAATAAACCTTAGAATTCGAGTTTAATGAATCTCAACGGTCCTTCTCCTTGATTACGAGCGTGAAGGTTAACGAAGCTGGGAAAGGATGTTAGTGAATAGGAGCTTATAACCGGAAGAGTAGTCATTAGAAGATTTACTAATCCAATGTACCTTCAAGATAAGAACTATGATACTACCGATAGATGACGACTTGAGATGGATTAGTTTGTTTGGTGAGTTCAACCTGAAAATAGGGTCGTGTCGTGGAAATGATCCATAACATGTGTATGTCTTACGTGCTAACAATTTGAAGCTAGTAGATATGATATGTAAATCGGATATAGACCTATCATCTTGAAATTAGCGTATGTCACCCTAGGATCATAGAATTATTGTGATATTCCTTTTGAGGTATGAATGTGAGATTGATACAACATGAGTCATGATTTTGGAGTTATAGTTATATTGTTAGAATACCGATACAGCTTTGATGACTATGTCTGGAGATTCTAACCTTAGTTAATGAACTTGACCTTAAAATCAAATGGAGAATAGAGTCGTTCAAAGGAACAAACTAGGAATGTAGGGGTCACACACCGAATTAAATGATTGGAGAAAGCTAGGAAGTGAATTGGTTGTGGTAAGAGAGATCACTGAACACGGGACGACCTAGAGTGGGAAATAACAAGGGTTAGAATCCGTCTAAATGACCTCAATAGGCAAGAATGAATTTCGGGATGAAATCCTTTTAAGGAGGGGAGGATGTGAGGCCCGACCCCGAATAACGTGTGTTACCTCGATTTGTGTGCCATAGACCAAGAATGATATGACTGACCTTGGATTACGTGCTCTGTCTTGGTTTTCGTGCATGCCTCGTCATTTGTGCCTTGACCTAGAATTATGTGCCCTAACCCTCGATATACGTGCAATACCTAGATAAACATGCCATGACCTTAATTTACGTGCGAGACCTCGATTTGCGTGTGTCTCTTCGTTTCGTGTGCATTAACCTTGAACTGCGTGCTTTAACCTAGGTTTAAGAGTTGTGTCTTGAATTACGTGCATTACATTGAATTACGTGCCTTGTATTGGTTTACGTACATTTATCTAGGGTTGCGTGCATTTGCATTGGAATCTGTGCATTAGTCTTGAAGTACGTGCATTAGTCTTGAAGTTCGTGTCTTACCTCGTAGTTCGTGTCTACCTCCTAATTTGTGCCCTAGACCTAGGAATCCGTGCCACCACATTGATCAAGAAAGAATCTTACACAAAGCACTAGACACTAAAATAATCCTACACAATCCACTAACCAATATTATATTCATAATTCAAATTCTCTACAAACTCTACTAATAATAAACAATTTTAACTACACAAACACCTAAACATTCTTTATTCTTTATTCTCACCCAAAACCAATGCACCTCAAATTTTACCCTTATTATAATCTAAAATGCATTAAATAGAATTTGAATTTTAAGCAATTTCAAGCCCTTTGGCCGGCCATACC
The DNA here is from genome assembly GCF_023091745.1 of Budorcas taxicolor. NCBI lineage: Eukaryota > Metazoa > Chordata > Mammalia > Artiodactyla > Bovidae > Budorcas > Budorcas taxicolor. The sequence goes on along the minus strand of NW_026292174.1, from coordinate 191 downwards.
ATGTTCTTGAGCAAAAAATTTGAGCAACATAATTTATTCATGCATGCTTGAGACAAGTCTTCACATTGTCATACCTTTTGCTTGCATCAAAGCCACACTTTGCTAAATACTAAGCCACCATCTCGGCCACATCACCATTGCCCACTAACAATTCAAACAACACATCAAAGACAACACAAAAATCATAATTT
>NW_026292173.1:0-23724 GCF_023091745.1 Budorcas taxicolor | reverse complement strand
ATTGGGCTATTTGGTTTGGCCTAACTCTCTAACGCCTCAAATTTTTTCAATCTCAATTTCATTTCCAACTAGGATTACTATTTAACATCAATTGAAATGCCTTTTGGTTATCTCGATGTCTCGTTTGATTTATAACCTAGTATGATGCTATGTCTCGTTTGTTTGTTTATCCTCGTTACAAAAGTACCTGTTGATCTTAACTTAATAGCTAGTACCTGTTTAAGGTTTGGACGGTTCATTTTGCTTAGCCCTTACCTAATACTTCAAAATCCTATTATAGCCACTAGCAATAATAATAGTAAAACGACCATAGTAGTATCTAGCGTCTGTCTAGAAATATCAGTACAAACCAAAATGAGACCCCAAATTACAACGGGGGTCTTTTACATTACAACATTAAGCAACATGAAAGAAACAGTCTTCAAGTAGCATAGTTTTCACAAATGGCCATAAATCAAGAAAAGCACACAGGATAGGCAATCACTCCAAGGAATCGTCGTTAGACACATCGTCCTCGGGTACCTGTTCTTGGTCTTCTTCACCTGAGATGATAGAAGAGGGTGAGTCCTTATGAACTGGGCGAGGGGGAACGAGAAATAGGTTTTGAAACTCATTTTCCAGTTCAATCTTATGAAAACCCTTTTGCAAGCATGATGTGTATCACAAGCAAGTACATAACGTAATATAATAGTAAAGAACGCAATTACCAGTCTTTCCTCCCCGAGGTCCTCTAGGGTCCAAGCGAGAGTACTTATACACATAGTAAAAAGGATATGGTGAGCTTTTGCTCTCAGATCAATTCCAGTATCAGTTGTTGCGGCCGGCCTCAATTCATCCCCATATCACGCCAAGTGGGTGTACTCCGGATGTACCCCGAAATCCTACGACCCAACTCTCCGAGGAAGTCTAGCCCCCAAGCGAGAGAGGGAATGGGACCATGGTAGTCACGGGTGCACCGGCAAGCCCGATGCCACTCGGTGTGCGTGATCGCTACCACGCCGAAATGAAAGGTTGCAACCTTGTATGCAATGCACATTTATGACATTTAAAATATCACATTAGGAGGATAACAAAGTAGGTTGCCTCCGGACAGTCATAAGATTGCACATTGACAAGTAAACAAGCGAGGCACGGATAGACAAGTAATTTCACTTGAAAAGCTCATGGAGTTATATGAACATTAGACGGACAGCCATGTAACGCACATAAATCAAGTCACATAACTCAATTCAAAGTCCACGTAATCAAATAATAAGATTATATAACATGCAACAACATCTACGTGGGCTCGGATGCAAGAAAAGCCTATTTGTCAACATGCAATGATCAAAATCACATTTAGGACTATAAGGGCATCTACGGGCAGCCTACTAAGCATATAATTCCACACAATATCCAAATGATCAACACATAGCAAGACTACCTAGTCATTAGGGTTTCCATTTCGTGCTTTCCCGTGTGATTAAACCTCAAGTCAACCCAAAATCATCCTCAAGCCATACATCAATTAATTCAACATCCCCCAAGTATTCAAAACAGTCCACACAACAACCCAATGCCACAATCCCAAGCATTTAATTCAACATCATTTACTAAGTCAAATCTGGTTCGTTCTACAAGGTCAGTGCATCTGCCAAAACCTGCTTCATTTTTCCAAATTTCCAGATTTGGACACATTTCAAAGATTTGTCATTTTGAGGACCTTAGATTCGAAATTAGCTTTGGCCCATTTCTGCGAAAAATGTTCAAAACTGGCAAAACTAGTCACCTACCAATTTTCCTGCATTTTAAACATCATTTGCCTAGCCAAACTCACCTCGAAACAACAGGTTAGAGAGCTATCACATAATCCGATTTCACCTATCATCATCTTCAAGCCAAAATCTTGCCATGCATGGTTGCAATAGCTTATGAACGAACATATAACTCAAGAACAGAAGCAAGGACATACATTTATGAGCATGCATGTGGATTTTTGAAGAATTTTCAAAAGGTTTTAGCCCTCACCTTAGCAAATCAACAAGAAGATGCACAAAAACTGGTTGAAGCACAATTTTCTTCTTCTTCTTTGCCTAGCCGAGATTCCAACTTGACTTTCTCTATTTTTCCTAGCTTAGTGACCAAGCTCTTAGTACATGCATGTGGTTAGAACAAGAAGAAAAGAAATAGAAGCTTAAAAGCTCACCTAGGGCCAAAATGAAGACTCTATGTGCTTGCATGCATCTTTTGAGCTAACTACTTGCTTTCCTTTGCTTGGGCTTGCCTTGAATAACCATAGGATGATGAAGATGAGCAAAGATGGTAAGAAGTTCAGCCAAGGCCGAGAGAGAGAGAGTAGAATGAGAGGGAGAGAGAGAAGATGAGAGGAAAAATGAGTGAAATTAAAAAAAACAAAGGCCTTGAAGTTTGATGAAGCATGTTCGGCCTTGGGCAGCAAAAATTCAGCCTTTTTGTGTCTTCAAGGAGTATTTTGAAATTCCTAGCATGGGCAAGGAATGTTTGGTCGAGTAGGGTGGGGTTTTGAGGAGATTTTTGAGCAATTTTTTATGCATTTGTGTCATAGAATGTCATAGTTTGTCTAGGAATTAAGTTGAATTTGAACAAGTAAGCACAAATGCCACATAGTGGTCGGCCAAGGCATGTAAAAATGCTGAATTTTGTCATCTTTTGTGCATTGTTTATTTGTGTGTTGAAAGTGCAAAAAGAATAAGGAATAAAGAATGAAGAATGCTTAGTGTTTAGTGAAATTTTGTCTTCTAGTGAGTTGAATTAGTAATTTAATAATAGTTAGTGGATTTTGTAGGACTAATTAATGACCTAGTGCTTCGTGTAAGATGCTTTCTTGTTTAGCATGAGGGCACGCATTCCTAGGTCTTAGGGCACGCACTACGAGGTAGGACACGAACTATGACACAGACGCACGTTTTCCAAGTAAATGCACGCAACCCTAAATGAATGCACGTAATTCAATGCATAGCACACAAAATGAACACAATTCCTAAACCTAGGTCAAGGCACGCAAATCTAGATTAGGGCACACGAAACGAGGTATCACACGCAAATCGAGGTCGGGCCTCACACCGGTGCTCTTAACTTTTGATCCGTAAGGAGTTATGCGGCGCACAACATACTGTTGGAAAGCTCTCCGAGAGCTCTACAATAGGGGAACGAAGTTTGCCCGACTGCGCCTATTTTCGAAGCCCAAAATCGAACGTTTTCATCAATTTTGGAACACTTTTCATCTTTTGCGCTGTTTTTTCATCCCGGATTGTACGTCGTGAGCCGCGAAAAGGACGACAACCTAATACATCACAATTCTATTACTGAATCATGCGGCACCTTGGGCAAGACAACTTTACTTGATGTAGAGGCAGGGCCCACAAACTGAGGGCATGGGGCTTGTGACCAGATATCCGTCGCTCCAGTGCCCATAATTTTTGATCCATAAGGAGTTACGCGGCGCACAGCATACCGTTGGAAAGCTCACTAAGAGCTCGACTATCGGGGTACCTATCCTGCTTAGTTGCGCCTATTTTCTGAGCCCAAAATCAAACATTTTCATAAGTTTTGGGACACTTTTCTTCTTTTATGCTATTTTTCCGTCCCGGATCGTACGTCGTGAACCGTGAAAAGGACGACAACCTAATCCATCACATTTCTGTTACCGAATTACACGGCACCTTGGCCAAGACAACTTCACTTCACGCAGATGCAGGGCTTGCAAACAGAGGGCGTGGAGCTTGTGACCAGGTATCCTTCGCTCTGGTGCTCATAACTTTTGATCCGTAAAGAGTTACGCGGCGCACAGCATACCGTTGGAAAGCTCTCCAAGAGCTCTACGACGGGGGCACCAAGCTTGCTCGGCTGCTCCTGTTTTCGAAGCCAAAATTGAACGTTTTCATCCATTTCGGGACACTTTTCTTCTTTTGCGCTGTTTTTTCATCCCGGATCATACGTCATGAGCCGCAAAAAGGACGATAACCTAATCCATCACATTTCTATTACCGAATCACACAGCACCTTGGGCAAGACAACTTTACTTCACATAGAGGCAGGGCCCGGAAACAGAGGGTGTGGGGCTTGTGACCAGGTATCCGTCGCCCCGGTGCCCATAACTATTGATCCGTAAGGAGTTACGCGTCGTACAACATACCGTTGGAAAGCTCTTCGAGAGCTCTACGACGGGGGCACCAAGCTTTCTTGGCTGAGCCTATTTTCGGAGCCCAAAATGGAACGTTTCCATCCATTTCGGGACACTTTTCTTCTTTTGCACTGTTTTTCAGTCTCGGATCGTACGTCGTGAGCCGTGAATAGGACGAAAACCTAATCCATCACATTTCTATTATCGAATCACACGGCACCTTGGGCAAGACAACTTCACTTCACGTAGAGGCAAGGCCCGCAAACATAGGGCGTGGGGCTTATGACCAGGTATCCGTCGCTCCGGTGCCCATAACTTTCGATCTGTAAGGAGTTACGCGACGCACAACATACCGTTGGAAGCTCTATGAGAGCTCTATGATAGGGGCACCTATCGTGCTCAGCGGTGCCCATTTTCGATGCCCAAAATCGAACATTTTCATAAGTTTTGGGATACTTTTCTTCTTTTACGCTGTTTTTCCATCTCAGATCGTATGTCATGAGCCGCGAAAAGGACGACAATCTAATCCATCACATTTCTATTACCGAATCACACGGCACCTTGGGCATGAAAACTTCACTTCACGTAGAGCCAGGGTCCGCAAATAGAGGGCGTGGGGCTTATGACCAGGTATCCGTCGCTCCGGTGCTCATAACTTTTGATCCGTAAGGAGTTACGCGGCGCACAACATACTGTTGGAATGCTCTCCGAGAGCTCTACAACGGGGGCACCAAGTTTACTCGGTTGCGCCTGTTTTCGAAGCCCAAAATCGAATGTTTTCATCAATTTTGGAACACTTTTCATTTTTTGCGCTGTTTTTTCATCCAGGATTGTACGTCGTGAGCCGCGAAAAGGACGACAACCTAATCCATCACAATTTTTTTACCGAATCACACGGCACCTTGGGCAAGACAACTTTACTTGACGTAGAGGCAGGGCCCGCAAACAGAGGGCGTGGGGCTTGTGACCAGGTATCCGTCGCTCCGGTGCCCATAATTTTTGATCCATAAGGAGTTACGCGGCGGACAATATACCGTTGGAAAGCTCTCTAAGAGCTCTACAATCGGGTCACCTATCCTGCTTGGCTGCGCCTATTTTCTGAGCCCAAAATCAAACATTTTCATAAGTTTTGGGCCACTTTTCTTCTTTTACGCTATTTTTCCGTCGCAGATCGTACGTCGTGAGTCGCGAAAAGGACGACAACCTAATCCATCACATTTCTATTACCGAATCACACGGCACCTTGGCCAAGACAACTTCACTTCACGTAGATGCAGGGCCTACAAACAGAGCGCGTGGAGCTTGTGACCAGGTATCCGTCGCTCCGGTGCCCATAACTTTTGATCCGTAAGGAGTTATGCGGCGCACAACATATCGTTGGAAAGCTCTCCGAGAGCTCTACGACGGGGGCACCAAGCTTGCTTGGTTGAGCCTGTTTTCGGAGCCCAAAATCGAACATTTTCATCCATTTCGGGACACTTTTCTTCTTTTGCGCTGTTTTTCCATCCCGGATCGTACGTCGTGAGCCGCGAAAAGAACAACAACCAAATCCATCACATTTCTTTTACCGAATCACACAGCACTTTGGGCAAGACAACTTCACTTCACATAGAGGCAAGGCCCGGAAACAGAGGGCGTGGGACTTGTGACCAGGTATCCGTCGCCGCGGTGCCCATAACTTGTGATCCGTAAGGAGTTACGTGGCGCACAGCATACCGTTGGAAAGCTTTCCGAGAGCTCTACGATGGGGGCACCAAGCTTGCTCATCTGCGCCTATTTTCGGTGCCTAAAATTGAACGTTTTCATCAATTTTAGGACACTTTTCTTCTTTTAGGCTATTTTTCGGTCCCGAATCGTACGTTGTGAGCTAGGAAAAGGATGACAACCTAATCCATCGCAATTCTATAACCGAATCACACGGCACCTTAGGCAAGACAACTTCACTTCACGTAGAGGCAGCGCCCGCAAACAGAGGGCGTGGGGCTTGTGACCAGGTATCCGTCGCTCCGGTGCCCATAACTTTTGATCCGTAAGGAGTTACGCGGTGCACAGCATACCGTTGGAAAGCTCTCCGAGAGCTCTACAATAGGGGCACCGAGCTTGCTTTGGAGTGCCTGTTTTCAGAGCCCAAAATTGAACATTTTTATCAGTTTCGAGACACTTTTCTTATTTTGGGAAGTTTTTCCGTCGCGGATCGTACGTCGTAAGCCGCGAAAAGGGCGACAACCTAATCCATCACATTTCTATTACCAAATCACATGGCACCTTGGGCAAGACAACTTCACTTCACGTAGAGGCTGGGCCCGCAAACAGAGGTTGTGGGGCTTGTGACCAGGTATCCGTCACTCCGGTGCTCATAACTTTTGATCCGTAAGGAGTTACGCGGCGCACAACATACTGTTGGAAAGCTCTCCGAGAGCTCTACAACGGGGGTAGCAAGCCCACTCGGCTATGCCTGTTTTCGGACCCCAAAATCGAACATTTTCATCAGTTTCTGGAGATTTTTCTTCTTTTGCGCTATTTTTTTGTCCCGGATCTTGCGTGGTGAGCTGCGAAAAGGACGTCAAGCTAATCCATCAAATTTCTATTACCGAATCACAAGGCACCTTGGGCAAGACAACTTCACTTCACGTAGAGGCAGGGCCCGCAAACAGAGGGCGTGGGGCTTAAAACCAGGTATCCATCGCTCCGGTGCCCATAACTTTTAATCCGTAAGGGGTTATGCTGCGCACATCATACCGTTGGAAAGCTCTCTGAGAGCTCTACGATGGGGGCACCTAGCTTGCTTGGCTGCGCTTGTTTTCGGATCCCAAAATCAAAAAATTTCATAAGTTTTGGGACACTTTTCTTCTTTTACGTTGTTTTTCCGTCCCGAATCGTACATCGTGCACCGCAAAAATGACGAAAACCTAATCCATCACATTTCTATTACCGAATCACACGGCACCTACAACTTCACTTCACGTAGAGGCTGGGCCCGCAAACATTGGGCTTGGGGCTTGTAACCAGGTATCCGTTGCTCCGGTGCCCATAAATTTTGATCCGTTAGGAGTTACGCGGCGCACAGCATACCGTTGGAAAGCACACTGAGAGCTCTACGATGGGGGCATCTAGCCTGCTCGGTTTGCACCTGTTTTCAAAGCCCAAAATCGAACATTTTCATAAGTTTTGGGACACTTTTCTATTTTTGCGCTGTTTTTTCATCACGGATCGTACGTCGTGAGCTGCGAAAAAGCGACAACCTAATCCATGACATTTCTATTACCGAATCACACAGCACCTTGGGCAAGACAACTTCATCTCTCGTAGAAGATGGGCACGCAAACAGAGGGCGTTGGGCTTGTGACCAGGTCTCCGTCGCTTCGGTGCTCATAACTTTTGATTTGTAAAGAGTTACGCGGCGCACAACATACCGTTGGAAAGCTCTCTGAGAGCTCTACGACGGGGCCACCAAGCATGCTCGGCTGCGTCTATTTTCGAAGCCCAAAATCAAATGTTTTAATCAGTTTCAGGATACTTTCCTTCTTTTGCGCATATTTTCTGTCCTGGATCGTACATCATGAGCCGCGAAAAGGATGACAACCTAATCCATCACATTTCTATTACCGAATCACACGGCACCTTGGGCAAGACAACTTCACTTCACGAAGAGGCAGGGCCCACAAACAGAGGGCGTAGGGCTTGTGACCAGGTATCCGTTGCTCCGGTGGCCATAACTTTTGATCCGTTAGGAGTTACGCGGCGCACAGCATACCATTGAAAAGCTCTTTGAGAGCTCTATGATGGGGGCACCTAGAGTGCTAGGCTGCGCCTGTTTTCGGAGCCCAAAATCAAACATTTTCATAAGTTTTGGGACACTTTTCTTCTTTTACGCTGTTTTTCCATCCCGGATAGTACGTCGTGTGCTGCGAAAAGGACGACAACCTAATCCTTCACATTTTCATTACCGAACCACTCGGCACCTTGGTCAAGAAAACTTCACTTCACGTAGAGGCAGGGTCAGCAAACAGAGGGCGTGGGGCTGATGACCAGTATCCGTCGCTCCGGTGCTTATAACTTTTGATCCATAAGGAGTTACGGGCGCACAGCATACCGTTGGAAAGCTCTCCGAGAGCTCTACGACTTAGGCACTAAGTTTGCTCATATGTGCCAATTTTTGGAGTCCAAAATCGAACGTTTTCATCAGTTTTGGGACACTTTTCTTCTTTTGCGCTGTTTTTTCATCCCGGATCGTACGTCGTGAGCCGCGAAAAGGACGATAACCTAATCCATCACAATTCTATTGCCGAATCACACGACACCTTGGGCAAGACAACTTCACATCACGTAGAGGTAGGTCCCGCAAACAGAGGGCGTGGGGCTTGTGACCAGGTATTCGTCGCTTCGGTGCCTATAACTTTTGATCCGTAAGGAGTTACGCGGCGCACAACATACCATTGGAAAGCTCTCCGAGAGCTCTACGATGGGGGTATCGAGCTTGCTCAGCTGTGCCTATTTTCGAAGCCCAAATTTGAACGTTTTCATCAGTTTCGGGATACTTTTCTTCTTTTGCGTAGTTTTTCCTTCCCGGATTATATGTCGTGAGCCGCGAAAAGGACGAAAACCTAATCTATCACATTTATATTACCGAATCCCATGCCACCTTGGGCAAGACAACTTCACTTCACGTAGAGGCTGGGCCCGCAAACAGAGGGCGTGGGGCTTGTGACCAGGTATCCGTCGCTCCGGTGCCCATAATTTTTGATCCGTAAGGAGTTACTCGGCGCACAGCATACCGTTGGAAAGCTCTCTGAGAGCTCTACGATAGGGGCACCTAGCGTGCTCGGCTACGCCTGTATTCTGAGCCTAAAATTGAACATTTTCATAAGTTTTGGGATACTATCATCTTTTACGGTGTTTTTTCATCCCGGATCGTACGTCGTGAACCGCGAAAAGGATGACAACCTAATCCATCACAACTCTATTACCAAATCACATGGCACCTTGGGCAAGACAACTTCAGTTCACGTAGAGGCAAGGCCCGCAAACAGAGGGCGTGGGACTTGTGACCAGGTATCCGTCGCTTCGGTGCCCATAACTTTTGATTTGTAAGGAGTTACGTGGCGCACAGCATTCCATCGGAAAGGTCTCCGAGAGCTCTACGATGGGGGGTACCGAGCTTGCTTGGCTGTGCCTATTTTCGAAGCCCAAAATTGAACGTTTTCATCAGTTTCGGGATACTTTTCTTCTTTTGCGCAGTTTTTCCGTCCCGGATTGTACGTCGTGAGCCGCGAAAAGGACGACAACCTAATCCATCACATTTCTATTACCGAATCCCATGGCACCTTGGGCAAGACAACTTCACTTCACATAGAGGCTGGGCCCGCAAATAGAGGGCGTGGGGCTTGTGACCAGGTATCCGTCGCTCCGGTGGTCATAACTTTTGATCCGTAAGGAGTTACGCGGCGCATATCACACTGTTGTAAAGCTCTCCGAGATCTCTACGACGTGGGAAGCAAGCCTGGTCAGCTGCACCTATTTTCGGAGTCGAAAATCGAATATTTTCATCAGTTTCTGGACACTTTTCTTCTTTTGCGCTATTTTTTCATCCCGGATCGTGCATCGTGAGCCCCGAAAAGGATGACAACCAAATCCATCACATTTATGTTACCGAATCACAAGGCACCTTAGGCAAGATAACTTCACTTCACGTAGAGGCAGGGCCCGCAAACAGAGGGCGTGGGGCTTATGACCAGTTATCCGTCGCTACGGTGCCCACAACTTTTAATCCGTAAGGAGTTACGCTGCGCACACCATACCATTGGAAAGCTCTCTGAGAGCTCTACAATGGGAGCACTTAGCCTGCTCGGCTGCGCCTATTTTCGGAGCCCAAAATCAAAAATTTTCATAAGTTTTGGAATACTTTTCTTCTTTTACGCTGTTTTTCTGTTCCGGATCGTACGTCGTGAGTCGCGAAAAGGACGACAACCTAATCCATCACATTACTATTGTCGAATCACACGGCACCTTGGGCAAGACAACTTCAATTCATGTAGAGGCTGGGCCCACAAACATAGGGCGTGGGGCTTGTGACCATGTATCCGTTGCTCCGGTGCCCATAACTTTTGATTCGTAAGGAGACGCGGTGCATAGCATACCGTTGGAAAGCACACTGAGAGCTCTACGATGGGGGCACCCTAGCCTGCTCGGTTGTGCCTATTTGCATATCCCAGAATTGAACATTTTCAAAAGTTTTGGGACACTTTTCTTCTTTTGCGCTGTTTTTTCGTCCCGGATCGTACGTCGTGAGCCGCGAAAAGGACGATAACCTAATCCATCACATTTCTATTACTGAATCAGACGGCACCTTGGGCAATACAACTTCACTTCATGTAGAGGCTGGGCACGCAAACAGAGGGCGTGGGACTTGTGACCAGGTCTCCGTCGCTCTGGTGCTCATAACTTTTGATCCGTAATGAGTTACGCGGCGCATAGCATATCGTTGGAAAGCTCTCTGAGAACTCTACGACGGGGGCACCAAGCTTACTCAGCTGTGCCTATTTTTAGGGCCCAAAATCGAACGTTTTCATCAGTTTCGGGATATTTTTCTTCTTTTGCGCTGTTTTTCCGTCCTGGATCGTACGTCGTGAGCCGCGAAAAGGATGACAACCTAATTCATCACATTTCTATTACCAAATCACACGACACCTTGGGCAAGACAACTTCACTTCACGTTGAGGCTGGGCACGCAAACAGAGGGCGTGGGGCTTGTGACTAGGTCTCCGTCGCTCCGGTGCTCATAACTTTTGAGCCATAAGGAGTTACGCGGCGCACAGCATACCGTTGGAAAGCTCTCCGAGAGCTCTACGACGTGGGCACCAAGCTTGCTCAGCTGCGCCTATTTTTGGAGCCTAAAATCGAATGTTTTCATCAGTTTCGGGATACTTTTCTTCTTTTGCGCTGTTTTTCGGTCTTGGATTGTACATCGTGAGCCGCGAAAAGGACGACAATCTAATTCATCACATTTCTATTACCAAATCACACGACATCTTGGACAAGACAACTTCACTTCACGTTGAGGCTAGGCACGCAAATAGAGGGCGTGGGGCTTGTGACCAGGTCTCCATCGCTCCGGTGCTCATAACTTTTGATCCGTAAGGAGTTACGTGGCGCACAGCATACCGTTGGAAAGCTCTCCGAGAACTCTACGACGGGGGCACCATGCTTGCTCGGCTGCGCCTATTTTCGAAGCCCAAAATTGAACATTTTCATCAATTTTGGGACACTTTTCTTCTTTTGCCCTGTTTTTTTGTCCCGGATCGTACGTCGAGAGCCGCGAAAAGGACGACAACCTAATCCATTACATTTCTATTACCGAATCATATGGCACCTTGGGCAAGACAACTTCACTTCACACAGTGGCAAGGCCCGCAAACAGAGGGCGTGGGCTTGTGACCAGGTATCCGTCGCTCCGGTGCCCATAACTTTTGATCCGTAAGGAGTTACATGGCGCACAACATACCGTTGGAAAGCTCTCTGAGAGCTCTACGATGGGGGCACCTAGCCTGCTCGGCTGCACCTATTTTCAGAGCCCAAAATTGAACATTTTCATATGTTTTGTGATACTTTTCTTCTTGTACACTGTTTTTCCGTCCTGGATCGTACGTCGTGAGCCACGAAAAGGACGATAACCTAATCCATCATATTTCTATTACCGAATCATATGGCACCTTGGGCAAGACAACTTCACTTCACATAGAGGCAGGGCCCGCAAACAGAGGGCAAGGAGCTTGTGACCAAGTATCCGTTGTGAGGCCCGACCCCGAATAACGTGTCTTACCTCAATTTGCGTGCCTTGGACCCAGAATTATATGACTGGCCTTGGATTATGTGCCATGTCTTGGTTTTTGTGTATGCCTCATCATACGTGCCTTGACCTAGAATTGTGTGCCCTAATCCTTGATATACATGCGATACCTAGATAAACGTGCCATGACCTTGATTTACGTGCTAGACCTCGATTTATGTGTGTCTCTTCATTTTGTGTGCATTAACCTTGAACTGCATGCCTTAACCTAGGTTTAAGAGTCATGCCTTGAATTACGTGCATTCACCTAGGGTTGCGTGTGTTAGCATTGGAATCCGTGCATTTGTCTTGAAGTATGTGCCTTAGTCTTGAAGTACGTGTTTTATCTCATAATTTGTGCCCTATTACCTAGGAATCCGTGCCACCACGTTAATTTAGGAAGATTCCTACACGAAGCACTGGACACTAAAATAATCCTAACAACACCACTAACTATTATTATAATCCTAATTCAAATCTTTACAAAATCCACTAACGCCTAAATATTATATTATACTCACTACGAGACAAAATCTCACAAACCTCTAAACATATCCTATATTCTATTCTACCTAAAATCCCTAAATACCCAACATTCTCTTACACACATGTTAAACCCTAAGCACTTTCCTATTATCTAAACATTCCTATGACAAGTACAAGACACAATGCAACCTAGGATAGACACATGCATGATAATACAAAAATAATAATAAAAACCTTACCCAAACCCTTCCCATTCTCGACCAAATCACCAAGCATGCTCCTCACAATTCAAATTACATAATTGACAAAGAAAAATCAGATTTGAAAGGCCCTAAGGCCGACACACACACACACACACCACTCATCACATTTCATTTTCCTCTCAAAACCCTCTCAAGCTCTCATTCTCTCTCCTTCTCTCTCCATTTCGACCATGGCTGCCTCTTGACCTTCCAAGACCTCAAGCATGCTCTCAAGATCTCTCCCAAGCTCGGCCATAGCAGCCCAAGCAAGCAAGAAGCAAGGAAGAAGCCCTTTGTGCATTTTGAAGAGCATTTGAGCATCTTTAACCACCAATCGGCTAAGGTGAGGGTTAATCTTTTTTAAAAGCTTTCAAAAAACCACATGCATGCCTTCATATGCCTATTTTTACCTCTGTACTTGTGGTATATGTGTGTACATGAGCTTATATAACCTTGCATGGCTAGAACTTGAAGATAGGTAAAAATTGCGTAGCTGGCAGATTTATGACTTGTTAGAGCGAAGTGAATTTGGCCTGGTAGATGATGTTGAAAATGCATGAAAATTGGTAAGTGACTAGCTTTTCCAGTTCTGAACATTTTTCATAGAAATAGGCCAAGGCCAATTGTGACTCTAAGGTCTCCCAAATGGCAAAACATCGAAGGGTGTCTAAATCTGGAAAATCTGGGAAAATGGAGCAGGTTTTTGGCAGTTCACTGTCCTTGTAAAACGAAACCGTTTTTACTTAGTAAATGATATCTAAAATGCATGAAATTTGGTCGGTTGCTAGAGTTTTCGGTTCTGGACATTTGTGTCAGAAATAGACTAAAGCTAAATCTGACCCTAAGACTCTCAAAAATGGCAAGTATTGAAATATGTACGAATCTGGACAGTTTTGCGTAGTCTCACGGTTTTAACTGTAACTCTTGAATCCGAACTCCAAATGATGTGAGGTTTATTTCTGGATTTAGTTCACTTAATAAGCTTTAATTTGACATTTTGTTCACTGGAATTGGAGATTGTTTGCTTGTCTAAATGATTGTGGGAAAACAGACCATTGCAGTGAGGTATTTATTTAGTGATATACTTTGAAAAAATATTGTTACTTCTCTTGTGATATTGAATGCTTGGGATTGTGGCGCTTGGATGTTGTTTGGACTGTTTTGGATGATTGAGGGTGTTTTAATAAATCGATGCATGGTTTGGGTTAGTTACGTGACAACTTGTGGCTTAAATCGCACGTGTAAGCATGAATTGAAACCCTATTGAATATGAAAACTCGCTAAGTGTTAATCCTATGGTTATTGTGTCCAATTGTGTGATTAGTGGGCTGCCTAAGAAATGTTAAGTATGCTTGAAATGTGATTCCCGATGATTACATGTTGATAAGTAGACCTTTCTTGTACCCGGTCCCACGTAGATGTCGCTGCATGCTTGTATAAACTTATTATCTGATTACGTGAACCCCGAAATGAGTTATATGACTTGATTTACATGTGTTACATGGCTGCCCGTTTAATATTCATCTAACTCCATGTGCTTTACAAGTGAAATTACATGTCAAAGCATGCCTCGTGTGTTTACTTGTCAATGTGCGATCTTATGACTGCTCGGAAGCAACCTACTTTGTTGTCCTCCTAACGTGATATATTAAATGTTATAAATGTGCATTGCATACAAGGTTGCAACCTTTCATTCTGGTGTGGTAGCGTTTCACGCACATCGGGCGGCATCAGGCTTGCCGGTGCAACCGTGACTGCTATTGTCCAATTCTCTCTCACGCTTGGGGGCTAGACTTCCTTGGAGAGTTGGGTCGTACGATTTCAGGGTACATCCGGAGTACACCCATTTGGCGTGATGAGTGGATGATTTGAAGTCGGCCGCAACAACTGTTATTGGAAATGAATTGAGAGCAGAAGCTCACCGTATCCTTTTCACTATGTGATTAAGTACTCTCGCTTGGTTCCTAGAGGACCTCGGGAAGGAAAGATGGGTAATTGTGTTCGTTTATATTTTTATTATGTTATAAACTACTTTTGTTGTATGTCATAATTTCTAAAAAGGTTTTTCATAAGTTGAACTGGAAAAAGAGTTTCAAAACGTATTTCTCGTTCCTCTTCGCTGAGTTCATAAGGACTCACCCTCTTTTATCATCTCAGGTGAAGAAGATCAGGAACATGTACCTAAGGATAACGTGCCTATTGATGACTCCTTGGAGTGATTGCCTACCCTACGTGCCTTACTTGACTGTGGCTATTTTGTGAACAATACATTTATTTTGAAGACTATTTCTTATGTTGCTTGTTGTCATTATAGTAAATGACCTCCGTTGTAATTTGGGGTCTAATTTTGATTTGTACTGTTTATAACTAGACAGACACCCTATTTGATCGCTTTGCTACTTTGATTAGTAACTACTACAGGCTTATGAAGTATTAGGCAAAGGGCTAAGTAAAATGAATCTATCCAATCTTAAGCAGGTACTCATTTGTAAGCTAAGACCAACAGGTACTTATGTAACAGGAATTGACATATAAACGAGACATAGTTGCCATGCTAGGTGTTAATCAAACGAGACTTGAAATAAATAGTAGACAAATCAATTGGTGATGAATAGTAACCTTAGTTGGAATCGAATTTGAGATTGAATATTTCGATGCGTTTAGAAAATCAGGTCAAACTAAGAAGCTCAATTACAGCTGATATGCTACCGGTTTTTCGTAGAATCTTTGGAGCTCTAGTTTAACGGATAAGCTTAATCTTTGTTAATCGATTATAGTCATAAAAGAACGTGAATGATTAGATCACACCCTAGTCTAACCTCCATAGGTCGAGTTGGGGGCGTGACATCCGTCGCTCCGGTGCTCATAACGTTTGATCCGTAAGGAGTTACGTGGAGCACAGCATACCGTTGGAAAGCTCTCCAAGAGCTCTACGATAGGGGCACCAAGCTTGCTTGACTGCACCTATTTTCGAAGCCCAAAATCGAATGTTTTCATCCGTTTCGGGACACTTTTCTTCTTTTGCGCTGTTTTTCCGTCCTGGATCGTACGTCGTGAGCCGCGAAAAGGACGACAATCTAATCCGTCACATTTCTATTACCGAATCACACGGAACCTTGGGCAAGACAACTTCACTTCACGTAGAGGCAGGGCCCGTAAACAGAGAGCATGGGGCTTGTGACCAAGTATCCGTCGCTCCGGTACCCATAACTTTTGATCCGTAAAAAGTTACGCGGCGCACAACATACCATTAGAAAGCTCTTTGAGAGCTCTACGATGGGGCACCTAGCATGCTCGGCTGCGCCTGTTTTTGGAGCCCAAAATCGAACATTTTCATAAGTTTTGGGACACTTTTCTTCTTTTACGCTGTTTTTCCGTCCCAGATCGTACGTCGTGAGCCGCGAAAAGGACCACAACCTAATCTATCACATTTCTATTACCGAATCACATGGCACCTTGGGCAAGACAACTTCACTTCACGTAGAGGCAGGGCCCACAAACAGAGGGCGTAGGGCTTATGACCAGGTATCCGTAGTTCCGGGGCTCATAACTTTTGATCTGCAAGGAGTTACGCGGCCCACATCATACCGTTGGAAAGCTCTCTGAGAGCTCTACGATGGGGACACCTAGCATGCTCAGCTGCGCCTATTTTTGGAGCCCAAAATCGAACATTTTCATAAGTTTTGGGACACTATTATTCTTTTACGCTATTTTTCCCTCCCGGATCGTACGTCGTGAGCCGCGAAAAGTAGACAACCTAATCCATCACATTTCTATTACCGAATCACACGACACCTTGGGCAAGACAACTTCACTTCACGTAGAGGCAGGGCCCGCAAACAGAAGGCGTGGGGCTTATGACCAGGTATCCGTCGCTCTGGTGCTCATAACTTTTGATCCGTAAGGAGTTACGCGGAGCACAACAATCTGTTGGAAAGCTCTCCGAGAGCTCTACGACGAGGGCACCAAGCTTGCTATGCTGCGCCTGTTTTTGGAGCCCAAATTCGAACATTTTTATTAGTTTTAGGACACTTTTCTTCTTTTGCGCTGTTTTTTCGTTCCGGATCGTACGTCGTGAGCCGTGAACAGGACGGCAGCCTAATCCATCACATTTATATTATCGAATAACATGGCACATTGGGCAAGACAACTTCACTTCAAGTAGAGGCAGGGCCCGCAAACAAAGGCCGCGGGGCTTGTGACTAGGTATCCGTCGCTCTGGTACACATAAATTTTGATCCGTAAGGAGTTACACAGCGCACAACATACCGTTGGAAAGCTCTCTAAGAGCTCTGCGAAGGGGAACCTAGCATGCTCGGCTGCACCTCTTTTTGGAGCCCAAAATCAAACATTTTCATAAGTTTTGGGACACTTTTCTTCTTTTACGCTGTTTTTCCGTCCTGGAGCGTACGTCGTGAGCCGCGAAAAAGACGACAACCTAATCCATCACATTTCTATTACCGAATCACACGTCACCTTGGCCAAGAAAACTTCACTTCACGTAGAGGTAGGGCCCGCAAATAGAGGGCGCGGAGAATGTGACCATGTATCCGTCGCTCCGGTGCTCATAACTTTTGATCCGTAAGGAGTTACGCGGCGCACAACATACCGTTGGAAAGCTCTCCGAGAGCTCTACGACGGGGGCACCAAGCTTGCTCAGCTGTACCTATTTTTGGAGCCCAAAATTGAACGTTTTCATCTGTTTCGGGAGACTTTTATTCTTTTGCACTGTTTTTCCGTCCCGGAACGTACGTTGTGAGCCACGAAAAGGACGACAACCTAATCCATCACATTTCTATTACCGAATCACATGGCACCTTGGGCAAGACAACTTCACTTCACGTAGAGGCAGGGCCCGCATACAGAGAGCGTGGGGCTTGTGACCAGGTATCCGTCGCTCCGGTACCCATAACTTTTGATCCGTAAGGAGTTACGAGGCACACAACATACCGTTGTAAAGCTCTCTGAGAGCTCTACGATGGGGCACCTAGAATTCTCGGCTGCGCCTATTTTTGGAGCCCAAAATTGAACATTTTCATAAGTTTTGGGACACTTTTATTCTTTTACGCTGTTTTTCGGTCCCAGATCATACGTCGTGAGCCGCGAAAAGGACGACAACCTAATCCATCACATTTCTATTACCGAATCACACGGTACCTTGGGCAAGACAACTTCACTTCACGTAGAGGCATGACCCACAAACAGAGGGCGTGGGGCTTATGACCAGGTATCTGTCGCTCCGGGGCTCATAACTTTTGATCCGTAAGGAGTTAAGCGCCCCACAGCATACCGTTGGAAAGCTCTCCGTGAGCTCTACGACTGGGACAACAAGCTTTCTCGGCTACACCTTTTTTTCGAGCCCAAATCGAACGTTTTCAACAGTTTCGTGACACTTTTCTTCTTTCGCGCTATTTTTTCATCCCGGATCGTATGTCATGAGCCGCGAAAAGGACGACAACCTAATCCATCAAATTTCTATTACCGAATCACACGGCACCTTGGGCAAGACTACTTCACTTCACGTAGAGGCAAGGCCCGCAAACAATGGGCGTAGGGCTTGTGACTAGGTATCCGTCGCTCCGGTGCCCATAACTTTTGATCCGTAGGGAGTTACGCGGCGCATAGCATACCGTTGGAAAGTTCTCTGAGAGCTCTACGATGAAGGCACCAAGCGTACTAGGCTGCACTTGTTTTCAAAACCCAAAATCAAACATTTTCATAAGTATTGGGACACTTTTTTTCTTTTACGCTATTTTTTAGTCCCGGATCGTGCGTCGTGAGCCGCGAAAAGGACGACAACCTAATATGTGAGGCCTGACCTCGATTGGCGTGCGATACCTCATTTCGTGTGCCCTAATCTAGATTTGCGTGCCTTGACCTAGGTTTAAGAGTCGTGTTTCATTTTGTGTGCCTTGCATTGAATTACATGCATACATTTAGGGTTGCGTGCATTTATTTAGAAAACGTGCATTCGTCTCGTAGTTCATGCCCTACCTTGTAGTGCGTGCCCTAAACCTAGAAAAATGTGCCCGTACGCTAATCAAGAAAGCATCTTACATGAAGCACTAGATCATTAATTAATCCTACAAACTCCACTAACCAATATTAAAATGCTAAGTCAATGCACTAGAAGACGAATTTGTACCAAATGCTAGACTTTCTTATTCTTTGTTCCTTATTCTTTTGCACTTCCCAAACACACAATTAAATAATGCTCAACCAAGACAAAAAATTCAGATTTGAACACAAGTTTGGCCGACCACATGGAGCTTTTGTGCATGCATTTCAATTTCAAAATCTACACCTAGACATTCTATGACAATTTTATGACACAAGCATAAAAAAATTGGCTCAAAACCCTACCAAAGCTCTACCATTCTCGACACACTCCAATTGCCCATGCTAGACACTTCAAATTATGCCCTTGAAGACACAATTCTGAATTTTGCAAGGCCCTAGGCCGACACAAGCATCATATTCCTCAAAGCTTTCATTTTTCTTTCATTCTTTCTTTCTTTCTCACATTTTCTCTCACTCTCTCATCTCTTCTCTCTCTCTCTCTTGGCCCTAGCTGAAATCCTACTCTCCATAGCTTAAGTTCATCACTCAATGGTTCATCAAGACATGCAAGAAACTAGGAAACTCGACCAAGCAAGCTAGAATGCAAAAATTGCAAATGTAAGCTCATAGCACATTCATTTCAGCTTAGGTAAGTTTGTTAGCTTCCATTTCATTTTCTTTTTGTTCTAGCCACTTGCACATACTAAGAAAATGGTTACTAAGCTAGGAATTAGAGAAATCTAAAGTTGTCTCTCGGCTAAGCAAGGAGAAGAGTCGACCTTGTGCATCATCAAGAGTCTTGTGCATCTTCTTGTTGTCTTGCTAAGGTGAGGGCTAAAACTTCTTTGAAAAGCTTTCAAAAACCACGTGCATGCCTTTAAATGTCTATTTTTACCTCTGTACTTGTCATATATGTGTGTACATGAGCTTTTGTGAACATGCATGACAAGATATTTGGCTAGAATGTAAAGCTAGGCGAAATCGCGTAGGTGACAGCCTTCTGACTTGTTGGAGCGAGGTGGATTTGACCAAGTAAATGGTTTTGAAAATATGTGAAAATTAGTAGGTGACTATTTTTTCCAATTCTGAGCATTTTTTGTAGAAATAGGCCAAAGCCAATTTTGACCATAAAGTCCCACAAATGGCAAAATATTGAAAGGTGTCCAAATCTGGAAAATCTGGGAAAATGAAGCAGATTTTGGCAGATTCACTGTCCTTGTAGAACGAACCAGTTTTGACTTAGTAAATGACATCCAAAATGCATGAAATTTGGTATGCTGCTATATTGTTCAGTTCTGGATATTTTTGTCAGAACTAGACTAAGGCTAAATCTGACCCTAAGGCCCTCAAAAACGACAAGTATTGAAATGTGTGCAAATTTGGACATTTTTGCGTAGTCTCACGGTTTTGGTTATAACTCTTGAACCTGAAATCCAAATGATACGAGGTTTGTTTCTGGATTTAGTTCACTCCTTAAGATTTAATTTGGCATTTTGTTCACTAGAATTGGAGATTGTTTGCTTGTCTCAATGATTGTGAGAAAACAAACCATTGCAGTGAGGTTTTCATCTAGTGATTTGCTTTGAAAATTATTGTAACTTCTCTTGTTGTATTAAATGCTTGGGATTGTGGCACTTGGATGTTGTGTGGACTGTTTTGAATGCTTGATGGTGTTTTAATTAGTCGATGCAAAGCTTGAGTTTAATTACGTGACAACTTAGGGCTTAATCGCACGGGTGAGCGTGAATTGAAACCCTAATGACTAGGTAAACTCGCTAAGTGTTGATCATTTGAATATCGTGTTTAATTATGTGATTAGTAGGCTGCCCGTAGTTGCCCTTATAACTCTTAATATGATTCCGATGATTACATGTTGACAAGTAGGCCATTCTTGCACCCGGTCCTACGTAAACGTCATTGCATGTTGTATGACCTTATTATTTGATTACGTGAACTTCGAAATGAGTTATATGACTTGATCTACATGCGTTACATGGCTGCTCGTTTAATATTCATATAACTCCATGTGCTTTACAAGTGAAATTACCTGTTATATCATGGCTCGTGTGTTTGCTTGTCAATGTGCAATCTTATGACTGCTCGGAGGCAACCTACTTTGTTGTCCACCTAATGTGATATATTAAATGTCATAAATGTGCATTGCATACAAGGTTGCAACCTTTCATTCTGGCATGGTAGCGTTCATGCACACCGGGCAGCATTGGGCTTGCCGGTGCAACCGTGACTACCATTGTCCAATTCCCTCTCTCGCTTGGGGGCTAGACTTCCTCGGAGAGTTGGGTCATAGGATTTCAGGGTACATCCGGAGTACACCCATTTGGCGTGATAAGGGGATGATTCGAAGTCGGCCGCAACAATTGATATTGGAAATGAACTGAGAGCAAAAGCTCACTGTATCCTTTTTACTATGTGTATACGTACTCTCGCTTGGTTCCTAGAGGACCTCGGGGAGGAAAGATGGGTAATTGTGTTCTTTTACTTTTACATTACATTATGTACTTACTTGTGATATATGTCATGTTTGCAAAAAGGGTTTTCATAAGTTGAACCGGAAAAAGAGTTTCAAAACTTATTTCTCGTCCCCCCTTTGCTGAGTTCATAAGGACTCACCCTCTTTTATCATCTCAGGTGAAGAAGACCAAGAACAGGTACCCGAGGACAACGTGCCTAATGATGACTCCTTGGAATGATTGCTTGTCCTACGTGCCTTACGTGACTATGGACATTTTGTGAACGATATGTTGCTTGAAGATTATTTCGTATGTTGCTTGTTATTGTATTATAAATGACCCCCATTGTAATTTGGGGTCTAATTTTGGCTTGTACTTATCATAACTAGTTAGACACTCTTGTGGTCATTTTTGCTGTCCTGGCTAGTATCTATCATAGGATTATGAAGTACTGGGTAAGGATTAAGTAAAATGAATCTATCCAATCTTAAACAGGTACTTGCTGTTAGGCTAAGATCAACAGGTACTTTTGTAACAAGGAATTAACCAACAAACGAGACATAGTATCATGCTAGGTTGTTAATCAAACGAGACTTCGAGATAACTAGCAAGCGTTTCGACTGGTGATAAATAGTAATCTTAGTTGGAAATGAAATTGAGATTAAAAGTTCGGAGGCCTTTATAAAACTAGGTCAAACTTAAGAGCCTAATTACAGCCGTCATGCTGCCGGTTTTCCGGAGAATTTGTGGAGTTTAGGCTAAAACGTTTAGTGTTAAACCCTCATGAACGATTAGGTACGTGAAATGACTTGAATGTTTATATCACACCCTAGTCTAACTTCTTAGGTCTGGTTGGGGCGTGACACCTTATCTAAATGGTATCAGAGCTTAGATTGCTTAAGCCGAGTTTAACTCTCGGACCATGGGTAGAAGCCCTAAGGTTATTAGGATGACTTGTTTATGTGTGATAATGTGTGATAATGTTAATTGTGCCTTCTATGTTCTATTTGCTTATTTGATTAACATGTCTTAATTGTTTCTAGAATTGTGTATCTATATGAAGTTATATGTTGCATATCTTATGCATTAAATTCTTCTTTGTCGTATTTCAATAAATTGTGCATCGTAATATGTGCCTATATATGGCTGGCCCTAGTACCCGTACTACTAATAGGAGCGGTGAGCCCCAAGAGACCGGAGATGCTTATCAAACTAATCTCGGCATGGCTATGTTTAATATGATGGTGAATGCCATGGATCGCGTGTCGCGAGTGATAGAACGTCAAGATGCACGTGAAGCAAACAACAACAACAAAAGGAATGATGGTAACCATGGGAGACATAGCAGAATGCAGGAGTTTCTTGACTTTCGCCCGTCCAAATTCCACGGGGAAGCTGATGATGAAAAGGCAGAGGCTTGGCTATCTGAGATCGAGAGGATTTTCAGACCACTTGACTATACTGATGAAGAAAAGGTGGAGTTCGCTGTGTTTCTGTTGCGCGGGGATGCTGAGCATTGGTGGCACACTGTGGAGGCACTTTGGGAAACAGATCAGACACCTCGCTTGTGGGGTAATTTCGTTAAGGCTTTCAAGGAGAAATACGTACCTGCAGTTTCCCGATAGAGGCGGATTGAGGAATTCATGCACTTGAACCAGGGTAATATGACGGTGGCCCAGTACGAGGCTCGTTTTGACCGACTGTCCCGTTATGCTCAATACATGGTCAGTACCCCTGAAGCAAAGATGTGGAAATTTACGAATGGGTTGAGGCCAGAGATTCAGGACCAGTTGGCTTCGCATGACTTTGATACTTATTCTGCTCTCCTTGCTGCTGCTTCCCAAGTTGAGAAGAGAAAACTTGATAGAGCCGGTTCAAGCCAGCCGAACAAGAAACCAGACCAGCCTCCAGGTCAATAGAGGAAATTCCAGAGCCAGAGTCGTAGTCAGGGCCAGAGCCAGAATAGAGCAGTTAATAACCGTGGCCTGACTAAAGCACCATCAGCCTCTTCCACCCGCGGATCCACAGGTAGTTCACCTGCTACTCAGTCTATCAATTGTTCTTACTGTGATAAGAAGGGTCACACCGAGGCCTAGTGCTGGAAGAAGTTAGGACGATGTGTGCGGTGTGGCAGTGATCAGCATCAGATCAAGGATTTCCCTAAATGGTAAGGAGGACAAAATCAAGTTAAACCAGCTGGTAGAGGCAAGACTCCAGTTCCTAGAGTTCAGGCCCGAGTTTATGCTATTGAGTGCGAGGAGCTTCCAGAGGAGACCGCTGTTATTGAAGGTATATTCTTGATACTGAATCAACCTGTTAGGGTCTTAATTGATCCAGGTGCTACTCATTCATTTGTTACTCCCTTATGTGTACAACGTGTGAAACTACGAGTTGTATGTTTGCCTTATGAAGTAGAAGTTGGTACTCCGATGGGTTCTAAACTTGTTACTAGCTCAGCTTGTAAAGCATGTAAAATCCAAATTAAAGATAGGGAATTCT
>NW_026292172.1:0-23728 GCF_023091745.1 Budorcas taxicolor | reverse complement strand
CCCATGACTATAGAATGTATATTGGTTTTTATAAAAATTCCAATTGTTGCCACCCACTATTTTATCAAAATCTTCATATGTTATATTTTTTTATTTATTTATCATTTTCTTTTCCATTTCACGAGCTTCATAGCAATGGTTAGGCTTGGTCCAACATGGAACTTCTCTTTTTTTGCGGGTAAAAATAAAATTGCATTGAAAAAGAGGTCCAAGTTGAACTTTTTTTGGTAAACAATGAAATTGCAATTGAAAAAAATGTCTAACATGAAAATTTTTATTTTATTTTTGGGTAAAAAAATGAAATTGCATTGAAAAGCGGGTTCAATGTGGAACTTCTTTTTTTTTTTTGGGAAAAATTAAAATTGCATTGAAAAAGAGGTACGATGTGGAATTTTCTTTTGTTTTTGGTCAAAAATGAAATTGCATCAAAAAAGAGGTCGAATATGCAACTCTTTTTGTGACGCCCGAGTTTTAGCCATGCATTCAATTACTGTTGCATCCCTTGTTTGCGCATTTCCTTTTGTGCATTATTAACTGTCTTCTTAAATTACTATTCACCTATCCGTTTTTAACTTCATGCTATTAGCGAATTAGCATTTTTATTAAATCATATTAATTGTTAGAGTAGTGGAAAAAATGTGCATTTGAGCTTAGAGGCGATAGGAGAGCTCGTTTAGAAAATAATTTTTGTAGTTGTATAAATAGTGTTACGTAACATAACTTAGGGAATGAATTAGCTAGCATTCATTTCACTATCTAGGCTCGTTTTTAAGCTTAAACTAAGCCTTGATTTAGTGAACCATTTAAGCAAGCAACTTAGCCCCATTTAATATATAACTCACACAACACACACATTAGCTCATAACTTAGCAAAAAAAAAAAAAAAAAAAAAGAGAGCATGCTTGAAAACACTGTAGCAAATCCAGAGAATTGCATAGGAAGAAGAAATAGAGTTTTTTTGCTCAAACAAATCCTCATTCTAAGCCCAAGACAAGCTAGGTGCAAGTGGTTTAGGGTGTCTACTAGCCTTCCCTAGGAGCTCCTACACGCATTGGTGAGGGGATTTCATCGGCTTCACCTTATTTTCGCATTTTAAAAATAGTTGCTTGATTTTCTTGATTTGTTGAAAATGTGTTCAAATGCTATTGTATTGATTATCTATGCTATTATACCTTGTATATGAGTGCTAAAGAACATATTTGAACCATTTTTTCACTTTTTAAACGGTTGGAATCGTTAGTTTTAATTCATGAGGTGAATAGTAACATTTTTTCTAGGGTTTTGTGTAATTGCTCGAATTAGCTTGATTCAACACTCCTAATAGATGCCTTAGGTGCTAATGAAGGTAGTCTAATAGCCCCAGTGCACTTGAATTTGCTCTAAAATCGGCATAAACGTAAAATAGTCGACTTTAATAACAGGGGGTTTCGAGGTTAAGACGAATCCGGTGGATTTGGGCTCTACTTTTGGTATCCTTAGGCTACCTAGGTGCTATAGAAGCTTTGCTAATCCTTGTTTGAAGCCCGGATGAGGTAGGTGCAGTGTAAAGCTATAAGAGAGAATTTGGGGCTTTCGAGATTATTGCGGGCATTTGAATGAGTTAGAGGGTTGAAAGGGGTTCCTTGAGGGTTAGTTAGAAGGTTGGTAGAGTTTCCCTTTAAATTTGAATAATTAACTTTGGTTTGGAGGAGAAATAGCTTGAATAACAAAGGGGTTTAGGTGCAATTTCGGTTGTCTCGCGCTTCTAAGACCTTGGCATGACTTCTTGAATGTTTAAATGTAGTTTCAAGTTGGTGTGGAACTTTTGATGTAATTCTAATTATATATTGTATATGCCCTTTTGTAAAACTGCTTATTTGCTTGTATAAACTGCTTCTATTCTAACTGCATTGAGGCAACTTCGAGCTTAAAACTGTATTAATTGGAGAAGGATTAGGAGTTGAATTATATACCATTAGAAAGCCTTACGAGTCTAGTTTCTACCAGCTTTTTACGGTGCATTAATCGGAGTTGTCTAGAGCAAGTTATGATCATTTTGGTGAGATGTGTCAGAAATGCCCTGTTACACGAGAATCTGAATTTTATTGTTATTTCTTGCTATAGTAATGATATAATTTAGTTCTAATTGGATGTATTCGATCAAGACCTTATTGTGTAGTGTCCTTGGATGATTAATAACGTAATGGGGCTCTTATAGTTATGTTGTTTTCATGAATTGTAATTGAAATCTAATTGCTAGTAAAGTTAATTTAGATTGAAAGCTATTCTATTCGACTGTGAATGAGAAATGCTAGTAGAGTTGTGATGGTCACCACCTTTAGACATAGGTAATGTTTCTATATATGCCTAAACAATTCAACTGTTAGAATTAGTAGTTGTTATCAATGCTGCAACTAGTGAACACTTAGAAAGGTCAAGTAAACTATGTGGAAGAATGTGTTTAATGCTTTTTGAAAACTACATGTAAGGTTAATTGTAAGTTGATAGTTGTCTATTATATGTTAAATGTAATTAACTTAAGTTAATACTACTAGCGATATGTTAGAATCTTAGCTTGAAGTATAGTTATTTTACTAAAATAGTATGTTAGTTATTAAATGGTTGATAGTTAACTTTTCTATTAGTTGATAAATGCATTTATTTCCCTATGTGCTAATGTTGGGCTATCTTCATAGAGATATTACTAACTATTGTAAGTAAAGTAGAATATGAATTAGAAGTTCATTAAAGTAGTAAAAGACTGGGTAGTGTCATTATGAATGAATGTGTCATTTGAACATTAAAGTAACCTAACCTTTATTATCTATATATCCTTTGGAGAAATTATTTGAGTTGAGCTTAATGGCTAGTTTATTGTTATGTGGAGTGAATTAATTTCTTGTACAAGTTATTAACTAAAGTAAAATGAGAAATAGTATGAGTAACTGCAGGCTCATGTGTTGATTTTAGTTAAACTAAATTCTAAGCTCGATTTATATCTAGTTATAGCATGCTGGTTGAATCATTCTCATTTAAGTTTTTGAACTATCTTCTTAATTAACTTGTAGACTATTGAAAATATGGAATATATGTTAAGTTAAAGTATATAAAAGTGGTGTTTTGTTAAAAATAGAATTCTAATAGATATTGTATATATGCTAAATAAGCGAAGTTATAAGTTAGCTAACTTAGAATAAGTGTTGTAGTTAAAGAGTAATTGAAGTAATGTTTGCTCATAAGTTCAAGGTGACTGGAAATGATGTGATTCAAACTTACATCTTGGAGCTCGGTAGAGGTGAAGGGACCTGCATCCTTACGTGCATCATAGTTTATTTTCTTTCTAAAAGAGTATATTGTTTAGTATAATTGCGTAATTGATATATGCTTATTATTGCTAAATTGTAACTTGGTGCGAGAACAACTTACTTTGTCCTTAAATGTGTTTCCTGGTTATATTGTCATTGTTATCATTCTTGCATTGCATCGTGGTTGCGCAACCTCATTGTCGCGGCGGATGCGATAGCCTCTCGCTGGGCGGCATCGGGCTTGCCAGTGTTGGTTGCCTTCTTAGCTCCGTCTGCTATTCTCTACCTCACTCCGCCTGGTCTGGAGATTGCCAGGGGGGGTGTTGGGTCGTAGGATCGGGTACATCTGGAGTACCCATTGGTGTAAGGGATGCCGGCATATCGAGATCGAGATCATGGTTCGTGGATCAGGGATCGAAAATTTAGAGTGATAAGGGTTATCGATTGTATCATTTTAAAATGTGGTATTAGAATTGTTATTCACTATTTATCTATTGTATTAATTGTGTTAAGTTGCTGCATTGCACGTCCCCGGTAGACCTTATCCCTCACTGAGCAATTGTGATTGCTCATACCTCGCTAAACATGTTTCAGGAAGTGCTGAGGGTGAACCCCAACTAGTTGAGGGTGCTAGTGGAAGAGGAAGAAGTTCAGGCTGAGCCTTTGCCCTTAGTTGTTGTGTGTGTTTGTTGTCTAAGGTGGATTTGCCTTCTTGTTGTTACATGGTGTACTTGTATTGCTATAGCATGATCTATTTTGTGGCCTTAAGGGCTATGTATATTCTTGTAGTTGCAAGTTGAAAGCTTGTTGGTTGTAATGTTAGCTTTGAGATATTATGGTTTGTAATAACTTTTAATTCTCCTTTTAGTTCTTGCATGCTTGGGGGTGTATGTTTAGAGGTGTTGATTTCAACTTCTAAAATTGCTCTAATGTTATTATAGGATGGCATGTTAAAAAGGTTTAATGACAAGTTAAGTAGGGTGCATGCATGTGTGATTTGGAGCTGTTGTTTGTCTCCTAGCTTGGATGACCTTGAACCTTTGAATTTTAATTATAAAAGCTTGTTTTAGTATATTGTGGCTATTTTGAGCATTTACAGGTTTGAAAAATGTCCGCGGTACAGAGGAAACTCTGTCCGTTTTTCCCTAAAATTTTGTGATCGAGTTTGGTATTGGGTTGAGAATAGCATGGTTATTAGAGCCTCCGATCTCGTGAGGGATCGGGGGCGTTACACTTTTTTAGTCAAAAATGAAGTTGAATTGAAAAAGAGGTCCAACACAAATTTTTCTGTTTTTTTTTTTTTGGTAAAAAAACTTTCATTTAAAAGAGGTCTAACATGGAAGGTCCAACTTGAAACTTTTTTATTAGATTGGACTTTTCTTAAGCATCTTTCAATGAAAATATTGATTTATTAAATTAGATTATATGTTAAATTTATATCCTATGTATATTAGAACTCTATCTTATCTTTGTTTATACTCTTTTATCTCTATTTGTAGGTGTTCTTATCTTGTACATGTATGTAAAAAGTTGGATAAATAAAATGGCATTAGTTGAATTTATATGAGCTATAGTCATTTTTTTCCTTATCATTTCTCATTCAAGTATTAACTGTTCATTCATGAGTTAGAAAAATGTGACAGTAAGTTTTCTATGGATATGATTGGTCACTTTGGTACAACAATTGAAATTTTTTTTTTGAAGCGGTCATCCCTTATTTAAAATAAATATAATAATTACAATAATGTAAATCTTCATCATTGTTAGATATTGCTCAACAAAAGTAATAAGTATATTATATATGAGTAAAGTTCTAAAAGAATTATAGGATAACAAATTTTCAAAGGTGCTAATTTCAATTTTGAACATCTCTTCAAAACAACTTTCGATTTTAAAATATTCATAAAATTTTATGATAAAAATTACCATTGCATTTCAACTGGTTCATTTAGAAAAATATTTAGTTTTCTTTAATGTATTCTCATTTGGTATCCTAGCTAGTATTTCTATTTTGTTAACATGCATCATTGTAACAATATGAATGCCATTATTAATCAATTATGATATCATTTTAGTAAGAGTTGCAAAAAGAGAAATTGATGAGTGACAATGATTTAGATTTAATCATGGTATATTAATAATTGTAGCTTTAGGCATCAAATAATGCAATTACTATTCCTTTCACATTCATCTAATATTATTATTCGCACTAGATAATTGTAACCTTAACGATGCTTGCAGCGACAAGATTTATGCGACCCTTTTTCAAATAGGTTGCAATATAATCCAAAAAAATGACGCGACTCATTTTGTAACTTTCTTGTAATGTTTCAAATGCAAAAACATATTCCTCCAAGCATGATAAATAACTATAATAAAAGTTTTTTACTTGTGTCATCAATGATTATTCATTAATCAAATTGTGTTAATTTGTAAAATTTTACATCTCAGATTTTCTAATACTCTGTACCAAAATAATGTACTGAGATTGACAACTATTATTTGTAGCTCAATAATAAATTGAAAGTTCATTTAATCCCTTTCTTGAACAACTATCATGCCAAACACCTTATTACCTATCCACAATAAGATACATAAAACAGTGGGAAGTTGGGATTTAGTCAACATTATGCTCATAGTTTGAGATAAATAATGTGGTCCTCCCCCACTCTAATTCAAATTCTCCACTTGGGGAATGTTTTTAAAATCGATGCATTATGCATTATTATGATAATATATTTATATCTTATGATTTTTGTTTGTTGTAATTTAAAATGGAGCAAGAAAAAATTAATATGTTGAGTTTCATAAAATGCAGCTTATTAGGTGTATAATTTTATGGCAATAGGACCATTTTTTTTCAATTCTAATTTTTGTTGTCGTTTTCATATTTAATATCCTCTTTGGGATAATATAATCTCACTATTTTATATTTGATTCTTGATTGTGCATAATTCACAAATATAAATCAATGGAGTAATATGGATGCATGAATTACGAAAAAATCACGTTCGTGAAGAAGAATGGTAGTCCAATTTGATTTATCTTTCCAATGTCTTGATTCACCTTCTTCTTGGTTAGTGTATCCAAATAAAGACATGCCAAATTGGTATAAACCATTTCAATTTCTTACATATAAAAAGCGCCCAAAGAAAAACAAAATGGAATTAAAAAGAAAAAAAAACTATAAAGTTCAAAACAGTAATGGGCCAGTATAGCAGCACATTATTGGCCGTGGACATATAGTCTAGGAAAAATCTTAAAATTTGATTGCACCATATTGGAATGTGAAATTATGATAACTTAGTTTGTTGCATTACCTTTTTAAAAAACATATACTATGTGTTAGTGGTAGATGATGCTACAGACGTGGTGCATTGGTTTTGGCTAACTCCTCAGATAAAATAAATATTTTTATACAAATGAATCCCCCGAAATCTAACTATTTTTAGCCAGCTTTGTCATGTGGTGATAGAGCTATAAATAACAACAATAAGTATCTATATTAAAAATATTACGGGAATGCCCAGAAACAAAATTTTCAGCTCAACATAACAATTTGAACTTTAAAAGTATTAGAGTGAAGGCCACCAAAAGATTAACTACACAAAATGCAATAAAAAAAAAAACTCCATATTTGTAATATGAATAAATGAAGCAAAAAAGAACTTCTCTATTATGGACTCTCTCCTCTATTAAATCCCATGTATACAAAATATTACCGAGTATCTCTATACAACTTCTCTTGCATTCATTGAAGAGAAAAAAATGAGATGTCAAACAAATTGTCACTTCCCAACTGAAATATAATCTAAAACATTTGGTTTCTTACAAGAGTAACATTAAACCTTAATTTCC
The DNA here is from genome assembly GCF_023091745.1 of Budorcas taxicolor. Classification (NCBI taxonomy): domain Eukaryota; kingdom Metazoa; phylum Chordata; class Mammalia; order Artiodactyla; family Bovidae; genus Budorcas; species Budorcas taxicolor. Next base: position 16,586 of record NW_026292172.1, on the reverse strand, counting down.
TAATGTTAAAGACTTATAATGCATTGAAAGTCGTGTATCATGATCAACATAGATTACAAAATAAAAGCATTCGAAGGATTGCTCACAATCTACCATAGGCATCCAGTAGAACCAAACATCATAAAAATTCACCATAACATATATTCACAAGCAACTTAAAAGCTAAAATGCTCAAATACACTACAACAACTTTCAATATAATACCAATCAATCAATCACACACACATACACACCCTATATCAAAATATAAAATCACAATTAACAATTAAAAATCAAGAAACAAAAATCCTAAATATGAGATATGATAGGAAAATTAATGAAATAGTCAAATAAAAGAGTTTCATAACCCTAAAATCAAAAGATCAGTAGATAAAATTAAAGATTAAGAAATAAAAATAAAAATTGGAAGAGAAGGGAGAGAAATATACCAGAAGGATTTGAACATCGCTTATAATAGGTTGTTGCATTATTTGATTAATCAAACAAAAAATCAAATATATGTGTGTGTGTGTGTGTGTGTAAGATTAGGTTTTTATATGAAAATACTTCATAGCCAATTGGACTTTTTGGTGTTAGTAGTTGATGATGCCATATATGTGGTGCATTGATTTTGGTTGACTTCTCGGAAAGAAAAAATATTTTATTCAAATAAAGCCCCGATATTCTGACTATATGTAGCCATCTTTGTCATGTGGTGGAAGATTTACAAATAACAATAATTAAAAAATTCTACTCATAGAGATTAACTTAATTTAAATTTTAAATTAAGATTTGATAGACTCCAACGATAGATAAGAAATCTTATCTAAATATAATTTATAAATTTAAATAATATGATCAGGATAATTATCGATAATATTAATCTCTAAAAATCCTTTCCAAATTTCAAAATTAATTTTGTAGTATATCTGCATATAATAATATGATTATTTAACTTTTTGTAAAAATGTTTACAAATACTCATAAAGCGACACATGACACTCTTGGTTCGTTCTCTTACAATATATAATGATAGATATTGGTTGTTGTTACTGTTATTGTAATTGTTATACACAGAATCAAGCTTTAGATTACTCGATAGAAAGAGCAATGATGTTCAGAATATGAAAAGAGAAATTAGAAATGACAATGGGGCGGGTTTGGGAACGGGTGACCTATCTCCATGCCCCGCCTCGCTCCGTCACTTATAAAGTTCCCTCAACACCTACCCTCGCCCCCCGCCATTTTATACCCCTATTCTCCCCCACTCCCCCACATCTCTCCCCGAATTCCCATGGAAAATTGGGATTATTCACAGGGATTTTTTTATTATTCTTTTAAACCTTAAAATATTCAATTTAATTGAATTACGTAACTTCAAAATATAAATTAAAATTATAATAGTTATAAATAGATGTACAATTTTTACATAAATGTTAAATATTAATCATATATCGAGTTTTATGATTGTAGTTAAACAATAAAAGTAAATCGTAATTGAATCTTAAGCATTTAAAATAATTCTAACTAAAACCTTTATGTATGAGAACTATATGTGAAAAGAGAATACTTAGACTCTGTTTGGCCTAAACTTTTAAACACTCAAAAGCACTTCCTGTGAATTTAAAAGCTAAACTTGGCCCATTTTTAAAAGTATTTTTAAGTAAAAGCTGAAACTAAAAAAAAGCTAAACAATGAGATTCTCTAAATTTGAAGCTTTTCAAAAAAAAGGTTTTTGTGAAACTGTTTTACATAATGCGAGAGGCTGATTTTTTTTTTCTCAAATATACTCCTCCATATTTTTTAAAATATAATATTGCCCTCAAAATATTTAAAAGCTCAATATTTTCTAACACAGACCAAACAGTCAACGACTTTTGTTTATACTTCACTTCCAACAAAAAGCTCTACTCTAAAAGCTCTACAGTTTAAAAGCTGAAATTTCACAACTAGGCCCAAACATAGCCTTATTTGGTTATGAGATTGTATTGATTATTATAATTTTTTTTGGTTATCGCAAGTTACATATAATAGTAATTGTAAATCTTTGGAATATCGTCATTTTTTATGTTGTTTGAAACTATTTTGTAGTACAATTGGGAACAAGTAACAAATTTTTTAAATTCACTATGATCAATAGTAAAATGGAGGTATTTGTGTGAAGTGATAACAAATCTCAATTAATGGTATGTAGTGGTCTTGATTAAAGAATGATTATAAAATCTTTTTGAATAATCTATTTTTTCTTCTCTATTTTTTATAATATTTTATCTAATATTATTTTTCTATATTTTTATATTTATAATTTTAAAAAATTTTAGTACATATGTAAAACTAAAGATATAATAATAATTAGACATGTATGCGGAACAGAAAATGCTTAATCCCCACGCCCTCGCTCCCATCCGCTTGCGGGGATTAAAAGTTAATCCCCAACTCCCACCCCCATTCCCCCATTTTTTACCCCAATCCTGACCCCTATTTTGGGGATGGGACGGGGTAGGTACCCACAGAACTCATCTCCATTGTCATCCCTACGAGAAACAATAGAAGGTTCATAGTTTGATCTGTATCATGTACATTCTCTATTCTCTTTCATATTTCTTTAAGTTTTTTAAAATCATGTTGGGAAGTGATTTCGGTTCATATGATCTGCGGTTTGTTATATTTATTTATTATATTTAAACATTCTTTTACAAGTAGACGATATTTATTTTTAAATCTTGCACTTAGATAGTCTATTTAATTTAAGTGGGTGGGACCATGAGAATGAGATCCAAGATCGTTTAGTGTGGACTCAGATATCATATTAAATTATATGACACATAATTTAAAAACCGTTAGCCCCCTTGGGCATGGTTCAGTGATAATGAAGTAAAATCGTTCTTTGCGAGGTCTCTCCACTATTTTAGAGTTTTGTCTTTGACTAACCAACTAAAGATGCGAGCAAGCTTTTTGATTACGCTACAAATGTTGTACCATTAAACTGAATCTCACCAACAACATAAACATCGAGGTGTTTTCTTGAGGTTGTCTTGTTTCGCTATTTGTTTCATTGTTTTACAAAAGGGCAAATTGGACAAATAGTACTCATTGTTTTAGAAGTCACGTGGTTAATCCCTAATGTTTGCAAAAGTCCCACCAGTAGTCCTAATTGTTTCAAAGATTATTCATTTAGTCCCTATTGTTTGCAAAAGTCTTTCCACTAGTCCCTAATATTTGCTAATATCTCACCATTAGTGGTGAGACTTTTGCAAATAATAGAGACTAATGGTGTAATGGGGACTAACTGCATGACTTCTGAAATAATAGGGACTAATTGTGAGACTTTTAAAAACAATAGGGACTAATTGTGTGACTTTTAAAATAATATGGACTAATTGTCTAAAATAGATAAATAATAGGGACTAATTGTGAGATTTGCCTTTTTACAAATCATGTGAGAGATAGAAGAATTAAATAAAATACAAAAGAATAATCTATATATGAAAGATATATTTATATATAAATGAATAATGGAGATATCAAATATGTATGTATAGGTGAGAGAGAGAGGAAAGATTGAGAAAGTGAGAAGGCGAGAGTTAAGAGTTAGTGTGTCTTGTGTGTGCATGTGTGTCTTCTTGTTGTTTTTAGTGAGAGAAAGTGGAGTGGAGTAAAAAGAAAGGAAATGAAAATGAAATAAAATTGAGATGCAAATTGAAATGGTGTGAAAATTTACGTGAAATGAAATATAGACGGATTGGAATTGAGAGTCAAATTTTAGAGTGGATATTATTGGAATGAGAGTCGAGGATTTTATTTTCAAAGTGGGTTGTAGGGCGTGGTGGAGTTGACGAATGTATTCGTATAATCAGTTCAATAGGTCTTTTTTTTTCTTTTTTTTTACGGTTTACATTCTGAATTGAGTTCATCCCTTCGTCCCCTTTTATATCAATAAGGCTTTCTTGCTTACATTTGGTGCATGTTGCATCGTTGGATAATTGGGCCATTAAATAATGATCATTAATTAGTTAATTAAAATAGTTAATATATTGGACTATTAATACATAAAATAATTTAATATTTTGGTAAATTTAATATCATTTATATATATATATAAAATTAATAATTTAATAATTGGGTTTCGGGATTCAATTTTTTTGAGGGTTTAAAATCAAAATCTATTGATTTACCCATCAGTTACTACTTATAAAAATCAAAACTTATCGGTTTACCCGTCGGTTTTCGTCATTGGGTTTTTATTAGGCGAATACCCATCGATTTTGAATTTAAACCTCTACGTGCTGTCATCCCTAAAACTCTTTTGCACTTGCACCCAGCGGCGGAGCCAGGCACCGGGGGTTAGTGTAGGCATCCTGTGCCTGGCTCTGCCTCTGACAACGATACAGTCAGTAACAAATGGTTCAGAGACACTTATCTATACATAAACTAATACTTAATTTACGTGCATTATAATAATTATAAAACGTAAGTACTGAAGTATATACAAAGTACATGACTCTACTCGTATAATAATGAGACAACAAATAAAATAGAGAAAAATAAATTACTATAAATAAAAAGTACCTTGCATCAATTAAAATAGACATATGAAATAAACAAATACAAGCTCACAATAACACACATAGAGAAATTATATATGTAATTACACCCCTAAAAATCAACAACATTAAAGAAAAAATTCATCAAATAAAACTTTCTTCTTTTGTGTATATGATTAAACATCTTTCAGTATATGAAATGCACAACAAACTACTCGAAAATTGTTTACAGTTTGATTAAGAGAAAATAACTTTTACAACCAGTAAATCATTTTTTTTTTAAAAAAAACTTTTACATAGACCACCATTTATAAAATTTAAGATATCAATTGAATAATCACAACGAAGATACAAGAACCGATTACGAATCAAGCCAAACCAATAGAGTGATAGATATAATTATTAATATAAAGTTGCCATGCTAAATAATTCAAGTTATGAGTTTATGTATATTTACATAATGAACTTGATCAATCGAAAAATAATAAGTGTAGCATAATACTTAAATTTATATAAATAGTTGAGTATATACCTACAATTTTAGAAAGATTCAGCTGTAACAAAAAAAAAAGTATATCTATTTTTTAATTAAATATATAGATGTACTTTAATTTATTAAAATACCCCCGTGTATGCATGTGCATACACTAGGGCCTATGTGGCTCCGCCTTTGGCATGTGCTGTAGCAACATGATATGTGCCTAAAAATAGACCTGAAAGTGGTAATGTCTATAAGTATGTGTTAAAATAAAATTCATCTAATGTAGTATCTTTTTTCTTTTACATGCTTTTAATTAAAGTAACACACATTTATTCACATTTCACAATAAAAAAAAATATATATATGTGTGTGTGTATTTGTAGAGTCACCTTTTAAAGAGGGTGTGCCTTGGAAAAGAAACTTTTATTTTTGTCCAAACAAAATACCATTATTTAACCTTGTGCTACATTAGTGTACACACTAACTTCTCTCGCTATATGAATACACATGCTAACCTTGGAGTTCTGCCTGTCCTGGCTTCGCCACTGTAATAACAACATAGGTTAATACAATCAGATAATATTTTGTCTTAGATGTTCTGTTGATGCTCATTAATTCTCAAACTAGATATGAATATTCTTATTTATAGGTGGAGGATGTGGTTTCATGGACGATGTCGCAGGCTTTCCATTTAAGGGAATGATTTCTGTAGGAAATGCCGTATGTCGTATACTATTATCATTTCGGGGTTATAAGAATATATGATATGGGGTTTCATTTAGTCAAAAAATACTTGTGATAGGAAAATACAGATTTAGAATTAATTAAAAATTTTAACCATACAAGTTACTGGCCGACTGTTTTATCCAATCCTTGGAGGTGACTGCTAATTTTTTTAATGATGAATACAAGGTATTTCTTAAGTTGTTGACGAGAAGAAATCAGAGAATTCCGACAAATTGTAAAATTTTGTGAACTTTGCTTCTATTTTGACGGGCCTTTAGTAAGATTAGGGAATCATAGATAGGAAAGGATTAGATTAGCTGGCTTACAGAAGTCCATTAGTAAAAAGGGTTCCGTGGAAACATCTATTGATTTAATTTGCTATTAGGAAATTTATGTATGAAATCACGCGACTAAGATAAAATTTCTAATTCATCTAGAATAGAATATACGTTAAATATTCGATTTTATACTTATTCCACAAACTTCCACTAATCTAGTTCTCTTTTTCCTACAAAACGACCACGCCTTTGGAGTTTGGACTTGCACGCTGTGATATAAAAATCTTCACCTAATGGAAACTTCAGAATAGTTATAATAAAAGACCGACTTTGAAGTTACTCTAATCTTTTATGTCACTTTCAAATGCATGCTGAGCAATTTACTATCTGTCAACAAATTAAATCGTATTACTGATCATGTTAGCAAGCCGTGTTTATAAATATTCTTCCATCTCTAATAAAATAACTTGAAAATTTTCATCCCGCGTAACTAGACCAGACCTTGTGTTACGGCAAAAAAAGAAGCGTAAAAACCGCGTTCTATGTCAAGTCCCTTGTTCATAAAATTACGATAATTAATACTATTAATCTGCAATCGATTTCTAGCTTTTATATAATCAGTTTTCACCACCCGCTTAATCTCTTCAAACTTCTCTAGCGTTAAGTTGTCCTAATCCATGGAATTTTCATCTCTTTGGTACCTCTCCTTGGTTCTGGCATTACGATTGTATCATCACTAAGTTTAACTGTACTTTCGTATTGCACAAATTGTGATTATAGATGAAATTGTAATCTCTTTAATCGATTTGGTCTGAACGTACCTTGGAAGAATATGATTTAGTATTGTGGCATATATATATATATATATATATATATATATATATCAATGACATAATGTTCCATAAGTGGGGTTGTGATTCATGTCTTAGTTGTTTCTTCTGTTTCTATTACATCTTGATTCAGTGACTTATTCACTTAGTAAAAACACTTTATCTCCAATTTTTATAGTTTAAAATTCAAATGTTTTCTTTTTTCCCTTCTCCCCCCCTCCCCTTTGTCCCCCAAACCCCACCCCCGAGAACCTAGACCCCCCAAGTACAAGGTGATAGCTTTTACTACTGGACTATCACTTAATTCTCAAATTTATATCATTTTTTATCGTGTATGACTTATTGATTTGGGTATATGATTTATGAATATGATATATATTTGTTAATTTTTTTTAATACATATTGAATTGTATTTTTCATGAATTAACTAAGTCTATAATGTTGAAAGTTGGGTAGTTACCACAAAATAGATATTGCTAGTAGGTGAATGTCTAAGGCACGACACCAACAAAGTGACTAAAGAAAAATATTTGTTTGAAATATTTTTTGTAGTAATTTTTTACTGTACAATTTTTTTTTGTTACATGGTATTTTAATGGTTAATTTTCTCTAATAGATATGTGATTTTAATGCATAAATTTAATCTGTTTATTTTCTTGCTAGATAATTTTTAAATTCTTTTAATATAAGGTAAATTTAAGGGAGTTTTTTCATTCAAGATATTTTTTACTGAATAAAATAATAATATCTCTATACTGATTACGTTTACAAAGGTTAATATCAACAATCTTCTCAATTGATCCTTGGCCCTGTCAACATCAAATCTTTTGGCTCTTTATTGTTTTCATAATGTTCCAATCATTTGTCATGCTACCGTTCAACATCAACTATGTTTCTTCTCGCATTCTCACTTGGTCTTTAAGGAACTCTAGAATTAATTCTGTTATTTTCTATCGTATGAGATTTATTGTCTTGAAGCAAATTTAACTTGGTCTTTCTCATTATATACAAGATTTATTATTGACTTGAAGGAAAAAAAAAATTCCTCATCCGTTACAGTTTAACTGCAATTAATAAGAAGGTATTAAAGAGGTAAATGGCATTACAAAGAACCAAAATCCTTTATGTAAGAGAACATGGAATTAATATATGTTCGTGAAGATGCAATTCTGAGTAGTAAATGATATGAAAGTATTAAAAAAGCTTATTTAACTTTTGGAGCGAGCCTAGACTGCCAAATAGAGTACCATAACTCTGACGGGAATTGATATGAAGAAGATGCCCCATGAAAAATTAAACTTAATGTGACTGGGGTGCGAGTCATGGAGATCAGTATTTAATAAACATCTCTATCTCCTCTCTGAGATCTCTTCAGAAATATGGAACCGTTGAATTATATGTTTTAAAAATTAATTTTAGGACATAATAATTATATTATTTATTTATTGTGGGCAGTCTATTTATATATAATTGATGCGATTAATTATTTAAATAAGAGTCCTTAGAATAATATTTATAGATTCTATCCTTAAGAGTAAGGATATGAGTGACAGAATCTATATTCATAAATATATTCTAAAATAGTCCCCGATTGTAGGATAAATTAATTGGGTATTGATTTATTCGAAAAGTTCGGATTACAGTCTACTATCCAAATAATATGAGATATTGATTTGGGCGATTAGTCTCATATCGTAAGGGTAGATGTATAAGTGCTTGTTGAGAATAAGTGATTGGACATGACCGCTAATACAACGAATTACATGGAATGGTCAATAATTCGTTGTATAGTGTAATGGTGCAATTAAGTCCTTAGACCTGAGACACCACAATTATCTTATATTAGGGGTAACGTGATTTACTAGTGCAATAAAGCTAGTCCTCATCAAGGATTGGATAATGTACTCAGTGGTTACGATCTATTCCGGCATGGAGATAGGTGTGTGTAGATACGGAATCTATCAATTAGAGATCCTATGCGATCTATTAATCAAGTAACTAGAAATCCTTGGCCGAGGTAGAATAGTGGAAGTTGTTCCACGTATTATTCATAAGTTTCTGATTAAATATATTTGGACATATGATTGAGTAATAGAGTTTGACGACCCTATCAATGACTCTGGCTCAATCGGGAAAATTTAGACAGAAGGAATTGATTGCATAATTGTTACTAAAGGGTTCGTAGAATTTCACTTCATTATTAGTTGGGTAGTTGTGATATACTGTTAGGTATCACTCATGACTTGCGAGAAAAAAATTAAAAGAGTTCTAATTAAATATTAATTAGATTAATATTATTTTGCTATCAATTAATTATGAACCCGAGAGTTCACACATAAATGGAATTTGCAGATTAATTGGATTAGAGAAAATATTAAATTAATTTTAGGATCGTCCTAATATTAATTTAACTGGGCTTGTAGTAACTTGATAATGATCTAGTTATTATGAGTCCAAGACTGGTCTGTTTAAGACTGGCTCATATGTGGCCCTAGGTCATGTATGTTTCCTATATAATGTAATATTCTGACACAGGTTTAGCTAGTACAAAAATCATAGTCAGAATAATATATAGGATTTCTCTAGAAAACCTAGTGGGGGTGAAATCCAATTGAGGGTGTAGATTCTGTGTGAATACTTTCGAATGCTTCACAATTGGGGAGCTTTCACATTCTACATCAGATTCGTCATCATGGAAATATAATCCTGAAATCTTTTAGTGCGTAATTAATAGTTGATTATTATGCATGTATGTAATCTACGTAATTAGCCATGAACGTGATGCATGAGTATTATTAATTATTTTCGCTGCGTTATATTTAATTATAAAATATTTAAATTTCATGCACGATTCCCAACAGTGGTATCAGAGCCACCGTTCATGCCTTTTACGTGGTTATTCGATTATAGTCCATGTTTTAGCATAATTAAAAGTGGCAATCATAGTTTGTGAAACTATTGTGAAAAATTAATAGTTTGTGAATCTATTAAATTTTTATGCTCATTGAATTTAATAAGATTAAATGTAGCCCTAGAATTATTCCTTAATCAATTTCATAAAATTGGTTTTATGGAATGGTGCTCTTGTTTCATAAAAGTTGTTTTGAAACTATTTTTATTTGATTTTGAAACTGTTTTAAAAACCTGTTTTGAATCTATTTCAACATCGGAAAAATGAATTTTGTAAAAGTGTTTTACAATAATTTTGAATTCTGCATAAAAAAAAAATAAAGTGAAATTTTGAAAATCAGATTTTCAAAGAAAACTCCAGCCCCGTTTGTCTTCTTCGTCATAGCGGCGCGAAGACATCTATGCTCGAAGCGCCATTGATTCACCACCACGGGGCAGCCCTGCTGGCCCGTGGCTTGCTTGTGGCAAGGAGCAGCAGCGTGCTGCTCCTTGCGCTACAAGTGTGAGGAGCAGCGGCGCTGTAATGCCCCGAACCAACACCCCCACGCCTGTAGTATACTCCCTAGACTTAGGGCCCAAGCGAGCACTAAAGCCATGGCGAGTGAGCCCGGAAGCGCACTATGCAAGTATTATCCGCTTTGGAGCCCATACTCCTCACGGTTTTGTCCCTTCCCAGGTGGAACACCACACTAGAAAAGGAGCTTGCACAAATATACGAGTTGCCTTTATATATTCAGTTGGCCCAGCTCCAAGCCTTCCGATGTGGGATAGGGTCACCACATCCGCCCCCCCTTAAGGAGGCCCAGCGCCCTCGCGGGCTGCTGGTACAAAGGAAGGTCGGCTCTGATACCAATTTTGTAACGCCCCGAACCAACACCCCCACGCCTGCAGGATACTCCCTGGACTTAGGGCCCAAGCGAGCACCGAGGCCATGGCGAGTGGGCCCGGAAGCGCACTATGCAAGTATTGTCCGCTTTGGAGCCCATACTCCTCACGGTTTTTGTGACACCCCGACCTGTGCATATAATTATTTAATTGATGTGCATATACTTATATGTCTACTTTAATTATTTACGTATATTCGTTTGCATAAAATATCATATTTTGGGTTACATCCATCTATTTCGTTTAACGTGCATTTATATCAAACTATGTGCATACATCTAGTTTAACAAGAAATTCATCTATTAACATATATTGCATCAATATAAATGCATTCTTATGTAAGTAGGCACGTTTAATTGGTTAATGTGCATAATTCTCATTTTACGTGCAATTTTGGGACTTCACGAACACTTTGAAAAATCGTAGGAACCGTAGAAAATAATTAACGTAGACAATTAGGAATTGAATCAACTAAATTAGTTAGAATTAAACTAGAATGACAAACTAGTTAATAGCATTTAGTTGAAGGGCATGTTGGTCAATTGGGTTTTTCTTTCTTTTATTATTTACACCTATTTATATACTACAATACACACAAACACACAAAAACACACACAAAAATCAGAGACACACACACACACACTAAACACGTTTAAAAACACACAAGAAAGAAGAAGAAGAAAAAGAAGAAGAAGAAGGAGAAAAGAAGGAAGAAAAGGTGATTTTGAGCTTGTTCTAGCCAAGAATAGGTGAGGGATTTCATTCTCCTATGCATTTCTAGTGTTAATTATTGTTTATAAAATGTTGGCTAGTTGTAGTTGAATGATTCATGGATGTAGGAATGCAAATAGAAATGATATATGGCATGAAACAAGTTCTAGAAATGATTTTGTGTGTGAATATCAAGTTTTGCTAGTTGATTATGTTGTAGGTATTGCATAGCTAGCTTGCTCAACTAGATGAAGATCATGTGTTTGCTATAAGTTCTAAGTGAGGAATGAAAGTGCTTTGTATGCTAGTATATTGCTTGTAGTTAGCTTAGTGCATGAAAACATCAAAATGGAACAAAGAGTACAAAATGTGATTTTCGGACAGATTTGAGCAACTGAGGTTCAGAGCAGATTTGAGGTAGCAAACGATGTCGGAGTGAGCTGATTTTTTTACACAATATGCCCAAGACCTTAAGGAACAAGTTCTCTTTTATGTGGAATGTTAAATTCTGTCGTTTATGTGCATTTATAGAGCCGAAACAGTAGGGTCAGATTCACCCGTTGATGCAGGGACAGTTTTGCGCACTGATTTTCTAAAGGGCATAACTTGATGAGTTTAACTCCGAATTGGGAACCGTTTGAGGCTAAACCCATCTACATTTGACGAAATACATGTCTGTGAAATTTCAGAAGTTTTAGAGGTCATTAAGACTGCTAATTGAACCTGTAAAATTAAGTAAATGCAGCTAGAAATTTCAGTTTATATAGCTAAGTGATTAATGTTGCACTAAAGGCTAATTTGAACTGAATAATGGTAGATTATAGGTAGTTGAATTCAGGGTACAATTACATGTTTGGAGAGAGTGCTTAAGTGCGTGAGGGTTAAATAATTATTAGTTGCATTGAATGTTAAATGTTTAATATGTGACTAACCGTGAACTATGTGCATTGAATGTTTAAATAAGTTGAACGTTGAGTGAATGTTTAATGTGATGAATTATGTATAGTGACTTTCCATTTAGATAATCAAGAGTAATTAGACTCATGTACATGCTAAAGTGATGCCTAAGTAAAGGTTGAAGTTATCCTTCTGGATTCTTGAAATAGTTATTGGTACTACTTAAATTTCTACCTTGTCTTGCTTTTATGAAAAGAATTGATGGATAAGAATTTAGTTGGTGTTAATGAAGTGTACATAACATGTTATATGTTAGATTTTCCTTGTCTTAAATGTTATATATGAGTATATATGATGATTCCTGTGTAGTAGAGCTTTAAAATTAGTTTTATAGTGAAGTAATTGCAGAAACATGAGTTACGAAAAATCTGGAAAAAAATTGACAGATTTGCATGCTGAGTTGTAGGACCAATTTGACCTAGCAAATGTTGACTAAATTATCTGAATTTTGGATATGTGTAGTAGACTCATAGTTGAACGAAAGTGTATTTCTAAGGTTTGGCCAAATTCTAGCTCTAAGTACTTTTTTTGGATGATTTTCGAGAAGCATGTGAATAGGCGTGAGCTGGACAGTTCCTGCCAGCGTTTTTTTTTTCCTTTCCCTTGTCCTCATGTGTATTGGTTGCAAGTTAGTCTAGATAATATGGGACTAGACTAGACTAAAATGTACTAGCTATATGTCTTTGTGTAATGAGAGTTTAGAACTAGTTTGAACTATGACTAAGCTAAAGTTATTAGGTAGTGAATAAATATAGGCGTGTTAGTAAGGCATTGGGTAAGTTCTTGTTTGGAAATGAATTAATAATGAAGTTGAATTGTAGAAATGTTAACTAGGGAGTTTAAGGAAGGCTAGAGAATGTGGTACATGTTGGTTAGTATAACTAAATCGTAGCCTGAATAGACAACCTAACTTAATGCTTGAGACTAGCATACTCATGGAGAGTAGTAAACTAGGAAACCATAAGAAATATCTTGGCATGTTACTTAACATTGAATTAAAGAAAGTATGTCTCGACTTTAATGTGAAATATGCAAGGGAAATTTAATTATCAAATAGTTGTAGTCAACTTATTATGAGCTGTTAGTTATACTCATTTCTATGGGCTAATGTTTAGATTATCAATAGTTGATTAAGTGTATGAATAATTGAGCTTTAGTGAGCTTATAGTTTATTTGCAAAGCTAGCTTGGTCATTGAAGAGAATTAGTTACCAATAGTTATAGCTAAACTTTTGCTACTAGTTGCTAACTTAGTCATTTTATATGTGCCACTGTTTCACCTACTAATGTTTGGTTACTTGTTGACTACTTGGGCTATTGATAATATGAAATATATAAGAGATTATGGAACTTTTATTGTTGTGTGTTGAATTTGCATAATAGTCAAGTTATAGTTGGTATAATCAATTGTTAAGGTGTTATGTTAATTTACTAGCATAGTATTATACTAGTTTTGATGTCTAAGTATTATACTTATATGAATAACTAGGGGTTGCACATTTGAGTGGATTCAAGGAAGTTGGAGTGAATGTAAGTTAGTTTCTTGCATGCTTGGCTTAATCCAAGGTGAGGAGTTACATTTTTTTGTGCATCTAATTTGTTTTGCTGCTCATAAATTGTATAGTTTAATATGATTGCTTATAATTACGTGTACTTGATATGAATAGCCTAAATATACACTTGTCTTTTATTTATATTGTTATATGGCTTATTATTGTAATCTACGTGCGAGGGCAACCTACTTTGTTGTCGCTCATTATGTGATTCTTGAATTATATTGTCATTACTTGAATTATTGTGATCGAATATCGGGTTGCGCAACCTTTTCGGACATGGTAGCGTCGAGAAACACGGGCGGCGTCGGGCTTGCCGTGCTCCCTCGACTACCATGGTGCCTATTCCCTTCTCGCTGAGGCATATTCCCACTACCCCAGAGGCGTGGTTCACCTGCTGGGCATGGACCTACCTCAGGAGAAAGGGTCGTAGGATCGGGATACATCCGGAGTATCCCAACTTGTTGTAGTAAGGTTTGCCGGCACTTGCGTGAAGTTCGTGGTTCGTGGCTCGTGATTGAAGACTTGAAGTGGAACCGTATCTTTTTTAATGTGGTTAACTACTTGTTATTGAATCTTGTTGTTTATGTTATATATATGATTTCTTGTATTTGCATATCATAATGCACGCCCAGTATGTTGCATCACCTCCCTCACTGAGTAACCTAGTTACTCATTCCTCTTTTCAACATATTTCAGGAAAAGCTGAAGATTGGATTGCCTCCTGTGTGACCTGCTTGCTCTATCAGTGTGTAAAACATGGAAGAATATGATCATGATATGCTTGTATTGTATTTGAGACTTTGTGCCCATATATGTATTTATGTTATATCAAGGAATGTAATATTAAAGTTTTAAATTTTGTTTGATGATTAGGTACTAGTGGTTTGTAATAACTTCAATCGTTTACTCTTCTGTTTAGTTGACTTGCATGTTGATAGGGATGAAATACATTGAAGTTGTAGATTATAGTCTTGGGTTGTATGTATAGTTACAGGTTTACAAATAGTCCTATAAATAGGGAAACTCCGTCCGTTCTCCCTAAATTACGTGCCCGGGGTTTGGATTTGGGTGAGTATAGTTTGGTTAATAGAAGTCCCGTTCCGTGAGGGATCGGGGCATTACAGTTTTGTCGCTTCCCCAGGTGAACCCCACACTAGAAAATGCGTATGCACGAATATACGAGTTGCCTCTATATATTCAGTTGGCCCAGCTCCAAGCCTTCCGATGTAGGATGGGGTCACCACAGGCGCTGTCCTTGCTCCTCGCGCGAGGAGCGCTCCTTGCTCTACTAGCGCGAGGAGCAGCGCCACTGCTCCTCGCGTTGCTGCTACTGTCGGCGACATCAGCGGTAAGTGGCAGCCACGGCTGCTACCATGGTGGTAGCAGCTATGGCTGCATGCTTAGTTTTCTGCCATGGTGGCAGTAGTGCGCTAGGAAGAAGGAAGAAGGGGTGGGGTGGCGGTGTGAAGGGAAGGAAGAGAAAAGAGAAAAAAAAATATTTTTGATTCGGGTAAGGTTTGAACCCGACCCGAATCCTAAACGGGTTGGGATCCATAGTTGGATCCAAACCTGAACCCGAACCCAAGGTGTTGGGTGTTGGGTTATTTTTTTTGTTTTGTTTTAATCTTTTGGGTTGGGTTCATAGTTTGGACTACTTTAAATCCGAATTTAATAAAATAAGTTGGACTTATTTTGTTGTTTTGGGTTGGGCTAGCAATTAAAAGATTGAGGTTTGATTTTCTCTTCTATTTGGGCTGAATGGGCATGTAATGTTTGGGTTGTTTTAAAATTGTTTTAAAATAACATGGACCTATTGGTGGTCTGTATTGGGTTAAGCTTGATTTGGACTTCAGAATAAATAGTATGGACTATTTTAATTTTTGAATTGGGATGTTGCCTTTTGAATTTGGACTTAATTAAAATAGGTTGGACTTATTTTAATTTTTAAAGACCCGATTGTTTAATTAGTTATGTTTGACAAATTAATTAAAAAGCCCAAAAGTATTTTGACACTTTAAGTTAATAAATTTTTTATTAACTAAAATTTTTTATTAACTAATTAAAATATAATTTGATTATATTTATATTTTGTAAATATGAGATATTTATGGAATAAATTTAATAAAGAGTTTATTAAATAGAATAAATTTAATAAAGAGTTTATTAAATTGAAAAATCTAATGTAAATAGTTTATATTAGAAAATTTAATTGTGCTATATTTGTAGTTAATTAATAAATTGTTTATTAATTAATTACTACAAATATAATGAGATTATATTTATTTAAATATGAGATATTTAAGGATCCAAATTAATAAAGTTGTTTATTAATTGGATTAACCTAATATAATGAGATTATATTAAGACACTAATTGTGCTATATTCGTGGATTACTTTTTTTTATTATTTGCTATGTATGTGGGTGATCATGGACTAGTCTTGTGTGAATGAATGGATGAATGAATGAATAGATGAATGTCATTATTTAAATTATTTACCCATTTTGGGTTTTATGTAATGTTTTAAAATGAGGCTTGCATGCCTCTGATTCTCGTTTTAAATATGTAAAACCCCATTCCTATTTATGTATCTCCATTAGATTAGGAATCTATGTACATAAATGTAATGGAAGATCAAGATGAAGACATCAAGAGTTGGTGAACCCAGTTTGCGAAAGGAGTTTTGTGAAGCCGAGGAGGAGCAGCCCATGAATTTTTTCTTGTGGGCTCT